>NC_056758.1:15877500-16142500 GCF_018687715.1 Carya illinoinensis
CGATATCTTCAAGCCAACTTGAGGGGGAGTGTCGGAAACTCAGAAAGATATAGAAGTAATTACCAAAATTGTATAGCAGTAATTACCAAGATTGTATAGCTGTAAATTAGGCAGTAATTAGTCAATGATTATAAATTAGGAATGTATCTTTATTAAGTAACTAATGAGTTATTCTTTTTCCTAGTTTAGATTTATTGTAATTCCTATAAGTAGGAATCGTGTAAGTCAGAAAAAATAAGGAAATTATTCCCTAAGTATTCTCTGGTGAAATAAATGGAGTTAATGATCTTGAACCTTATTGGATATATGATCTAGAAGTGCTCGAATCAGCCAAGGCAATGATCTCGATCCCAGTAGTCTTGCCATGGAAAACATGTGAGGCATTCCAAAGAATCCACTGTGCAGTCGTGCAAAACTTTGATGAGCAGAGTTCAAATCCTACCATGAAAACAAAAAAGTGAAAAAATCTCAGTGTTAGAAATTATAATTTATCACAACAAAACAACGACGTATCGAGAACTACTCATAATTTACAAGCTACCAAAAAATTCCAAATGCCCTTTAGGTCAATAATATAATGGTTTAAATATATGTGTAACAACAGGTTAATAAGAGTTACAAAACTTCCAAAGTTGCTTGTAGGATTACTTATGAAGGTGTCTTTAATGGTAAAATCCAAATAACTGCTTCAGGTATGTTTCTTACTTGTGTGCCACAATAGAAGTTAGCCTTGGCATGGGGAACTGATGGCTTCTGAACAGAAACTAGAGGAACCTTTGATGATCGGATAAAACGCTGAGTAGTATTGCAAAGGATAAAATTTGGTAAAAAGTCACTTTGCATCTCCAACCAGATCTAAAAGACAAGGAAATTGATTTAGTGAAAACTAGCAGTTGATGAACTCAAGAGCAATGAAATCACATTATTCAATGTTCTAGTCTTGTAACTAACATTATCATATATTTCAACAAGTAAAACATACTCAGAACAAGTTTTAATCCAGTAACTCAGGCAGGCAAATCTTCTATATCATGAAATTCCCTAAAATGCAAGATTTTTAGTCAATGTCGAATTGTCAATTATCCCCAAGAAACCATCTTTTGATCAAAAGTTCGTTCTTATGAGTATCTTTCATTAAAAAGTTAATTAGTTATATAAAAATATCAAGAACAATATCTTTTTTGCATCCACCTTCTTCAATGAATTTGACAAAAAAATACGACAGGTTAGATGAGGGGGCTAGGAGGCGGGTCACCTGGACCTACCCCACCAGGAAAAACCACTTGCCCCATGGTGGGGGTGGGGGCAGGCAGGCAGAGTAAGAAATATATTAAGAGATGCGGTTGGGCATCCCACCCACCTGCCACCATACTAAATATATGTGAAAAAAACCCTCTCCCTCTTCTTCAAATATCTAGGACTGGAGGCCCACCCACATCCCTCACACATGTTGGTCTCTGTTCATGCCTCTAGTTTTGCAAAGATTGGCCAATCTGTTGAAGGTTTTCAGTTTCTTTTTTATTTTTAATTTTTTTTTTTTTTTTAATTTTTGTGTGTGTGTGTGTGTGTTTTAATGTTGCTTTTCGCCAGATGAAAGAGTGAAAACTCCACCCCCCAGTCAACAAGGATGAGTAGAGTGGGAAATGGGCCATGGGCACCCGGGAGGGCAGCCCTAGGTTAGATAGACAGCCTCTATATGAAATCAGTGTTGGTGACAGAGCTCTAGGAGCACTTAAGCACAAATGTCGTCTATAGCCAAGGCGGAAAGATCAAAGCGCAAGCCTGTTTAAAGTAAAGCACACATTTTTAAAGATGATATGTATAAGAAAAAATCCATAAAATAAACTAAAAAACTTTCAAAAGCAAGATGGACTGTTAGTCTATTAGCTCAATTTATTAGCTGCATGAAAATCAAGTAATTAACTAATTATATATAATTTAAACATAAGATTTTAGCCAACACATATGGCAGTGTGACACCAAGATATGTAAATGATCTTCAATGTCAACTAAATACTTAAATTATCAGTTTTGCACAATTCTCTAGGTCGTGAACTGATATTTCTATATTTTAAGAACAAAAGTGCACTATTTTAAAGTGTAGCAAATAGTAATTATTTAAATGCGCTTCACATTTAGTAAGCAAAGTTTTTCTGCCTGCGCTTTGACCTGAATCGTGCTTTTGCTTTTGTTCTATTATTACATTCTAACAAAATTATTATATCACACACGTGAGACAACATATACCAATTACAGAACATAATGGTTTATAAAATACAAACAGGATGTCTGGTACCTGCCAACAAAGTGCTCTCGACAAAAAGGGATGCTCCATACAAAATACTAACAATGTCTAGTTATGCTGCATGCATCCTTACCCAATGCCTAGTTATGCTGCATGATTATTCCAACTCTATATATTCCTACACATCGATTAACAGTTGATTCAGAAAGAGCTAAGAAGTCTCTTGTCCAAAACCCATCCTGAACAAATTGACTATACAGAGAACAAGATAATGCAGTTCAATAAAAGGCCCACAAACCACAATTGGGGAATTCAGTATTAACAGAATTAATATCTATCCACAATATGTCTTCAACACACATGAACTGGAGAGACAGACAGAGAGAGGCACCCACAAACTAAAACATGTCTAAAGAGAATGAGAGAAAAAATATTTGTCATACCTGAGAAGCAAGTCGACTAGAAAATGACACGAGAGAGATATTTTCTTGCATCTCATTCAACATAAGACTGAATGAGTCTATTGAAAGATCTTTGGATAGCAATTCGTGGGTGTGTTTTAAGATATCAAGCAGCTTCTCTAATTCCTAAAACCAAATGATATTATTATATTCTGTTAACATAATGCAGTATATAAAAAGTAAAGGAAAAACATTTCTCAACATCAACATGAATCAAGAGGATAGAGCGAACTACTTACCACTATGGCACATAGATCCTGAGACTCAAAACGATCAAAAAGGAACTCAAGATTCTCCCGGAAAACTTTGTTCATCCACTCAGCAATCAGACATCTTAAATCAATGCTCCTCCCCAGTAACTGTATGTCATAAAATTCTTATTCAAATGAAGGACTGAATGAACTTTAATTAATCACATACCCTAAACCTATAAATCTGGGGTTTCTAGCCCACAATTCTTTAAATGTGAGAATAACATATTCACCTTCACTCTTGTAATCTTTAGAAGGGCAGTGAATCTCATAGGCTGGACAGAATATTTTTCTCCATTGTCCAATGCGAAGACAAATGATGGATCAAGTAACTCACTGCAAGATTTTGCAAACACATAAACAAAAACATTTATATCATTAACTTTAATAGTACAGGAAAATCAGCCAAAAGGCCAAAGGGCATACCTTGCTGCCCAACTCTTGTAGTATGTGAAAATAGCCTCACAAAGTTTTGAAATAAATATATCGAAACAATGATCCACCTATGCAAAAGTAAATAGAAATCATTGTTGGCTCAAGGATAAAGCATACTCACATAAAAGCATCTGTGTTTCTGCTAAGTATTGTTATGTACAATTTATGTTATCTTGAGCATTCACATTGGGTTCCCTATAAATTTCACTATAATTTGGCTAAAAAACACACTTTCTAAAATTTTCTCCTTAATTTTACTCATCTTTCAAAAACCTCCTACATCTCACTCCCGATTTTTCTCTATTCTATTAAAATAATCTCTCTATTCTTTCTTTATTATTTTTTCTTCTCCTTTATTTGTACATCTTTAACTACTTATTTTTTTGTCTTTCCAGGAATGATCGGATGAAAACTTTTTAACTTTTTTTTTTCACATTTTCATAATTATTTAATTATTTGTTGTACCCATATTTTCGATTTTTCATCTGTAATGGTTTTTTTAAACTACTCATCTCTCTAAATGATAATATTTTTAAAATCATGCTTTTGTAATAATAATATTTAAAAAAATCATATTTTCACAAATGGTCAATTTAAAAAATAAAAATTAAAAAAAAAAAAAAAAAAGATCATCTCAATGGTGACATATTTTTCAAATTTCAACTATAACAAATATGAGCATGAGAGAAAATGTAGATGATTGGAAGAAGAATTCATTTTATTTGTTAGAATAAAAAATTTATAAAAGTCATTTAGGGATGGAGAGGTGTTTTTGTCAAAAAGTTAATTTGTTTTGCTAAAATTTAGAGAATTGGAGGCTTTAGGCATCTGGGTGCGGATGCTCTTAGTGCCTTACACATATGTCCTCAATACAATAGCTTCATCTTTTAAAAATCAATCATAGAATTAGCTACTCTCTCTCTCTCTCTCTCTCTCTCTCTCTCTCTCTCTCTCTACCCGTGATCATTTTCATTTCTAGCAAATTTTTCAACCTTTATTAAGGGATGCGAATTTTTATAGGTTTGTCATTTTTGGGTGAAATCAAAGACTTTTGAGTTCTCAACATAAGCATGGAACTCCTTGATAAAATTTGTGGAGAACACCAGAGGGGTATCGAGGTATGTAGTGCTGAGTCATGGTGGTGTAGGGTAGCTGGGAAACATGATGGAAGAAGTGTTCCAGGCAGAGGCTGGGAAATCGGTTTGGGGCTGAGGTTGGGGATGGACAAATTCCCACCAATTTATTTGCCTCCAGTCAACAATATCTCTACTTCATCGTCAGATTTAGGGGTGAAAACCGACCATATCGGCAATGGTTTTGACAAAAAACGGCCACCGACCGATGGAAGTCATTTTCATGGAAAAACCAACTGGACCAGCTAATGGGGAGGAGAAATACCGGTCGTACCGATTCCAACGGTTCTCGGTGGCGTAGAGATTCTTCTAAGAGAGGAGAGAGAGAAAGAGTTGCAGTCCAAGAGAGGAGAGAGAGAATGAGAGAAATTGGAGAAGAAGAGAGAAGGCAACTGGCTATGACTTATATGTTTTTAAATACGTTACATGTAAAATGACACTGTTTGGTCTAAAACCAAACGGCATCATTTCACTTATATATTTTTTTGCATTTGTTACGTGTAAAATGACGCCGTTTCAAGACGCAATTTAAAATAGGTTCAAACCAAACCGAACTGGCCGACTGGGATATTTTGCCGCGGGCCAACCGATTCCATACTCCAACAGCCAGTTTGACTCGGTTACAGCCGGTTTGGCCAGTTTTTATACACCCCTAATCAGATTGGGTTCTGCAAAGTGAAAAATAAATTATTTCCTCCCTCTAGCCCTCCCTCGGCTTGGACTCCTCCCTTTGCATTGTAGTTGATTTCCCAAGTAAGATGCTTTAACTCTCTATTCTTCTTCAAGCCCCATTTTGTTACATGGAGGGCTGAACCAGTTTTATTATGAAGCTCAATATTTTATCTTGAAATGTGTAGGGGTTGAATGAGTTTAACAAACGTCTCCAAATAAAAAATCTGCATTGCTCATAGAAAGCTGATATTGTTTGCTTGCAGGAAATGAAAATGGAAGGTATTTGTAGAAGAATCATTTGGGGTTTGTGGAGTTTCCAATATGTAGGGTGGTCCTTCTTAGCCTCTTAAGGAGCTTCGGGTGGAGTATTACTGATGTGGTACACAAGGGTCGTGTAGAGAGTTTAATTGTCTATTGGTGACTACAACACGGCCTGTTCTTTTTAAAATGTGGAAGATGACTTCGAATGGGCCTTTGCAGGTATTTATGGGCTGACCCTGGACAGTGATAGAAGCTTGATTTGGGAAGAGTTGGCAGGTTTGCATAGTTGGTGAGACATGCCATGGTACATTGGTGGTGGCTTTTAACATTACTCGGTTTCCAAGCGAGAGGTGAAGGGACGCATGTCTTTGTCCTGCTATAGTGGATTTCTCAGACTTCATTTTTGAGCTGGATCTTAGGGATATTCCTCTAGTGGATGGATCATACACATGGTCAAACAACCAGACTTGATAAATTTCTTGTTTCTCCCTCCAAGAAGCACACTATTCCGAGCTAAGCCAAAAAAGGTTACCTCAGTTATGTTTGGATGACTTCCCTATCATGTTGGATTGCAAAGGTATCCAAAGGGGTTGAAGGTACTTCAAATTAGAGAACATGTGGTCAAAGGCTGAAGGCATAGTGGATATTATCAAACAATGGTGGTCCTCCTATCAGTTTGAAGGCACTCCAACTTTTACGATGGCAAGTTGAAAGCTTTGAAAAAATATTTGGAAGTGTGAAATGAATAAGCATTTTGGCAATGTGGAATAAAAGAAAAAGTCCTTTTCTAAAGAAGCTACAAGACTTTGAAGTTGAGGAGGTTAGAGTTCTTTCAAATGAGGAATTACCACGGAAAGGCCAAGTTGTATAAGAACTTGAAAGGGTCACTTTGTTGGAGGAGATTTCAAGAGACAGAAATCAAGGGCTTTATGGTTGAAAGAGGAGGACAAATCTACAAATTTCTTCCAACTAGTGGCCAACTTAAATAGAAGGAACAATGCCACTAATCAACTCTATGTTGATGGCAATGTTTCTTCAAACCATTCTGAGATGAAGGATCACATTGCTTGGGTCCTACGAAGAAGTGCTCACGAAATAGGTTGATTGGAGGCCAAAATTGGATGGATTAGCATTTGAGTCCACTGAGCAACAAAGAGCGGCATGGTTGGAGAGGCCATTGAAGAAAATGAGGTGCATGAAGTGGTGAGGAAGATGGCAAAATACAAAGTATCAGGCCCAAATGGATTCACCATGGCATTCTTCTAGTCATGGTGGGATGTGGTAAAGAATGGCATCATAAAGGTCTTCCAAGAGCTTTAAACTTATGGGAAATTAGAGAAAAGCCTCAGCGTCACCTTCATTGTGCTCATTCCTAAGAAACTAGGGGCATCGGATATTAAGAGTTTTCGCCCCATTAGTCCAATGAATGGGGTGTATAAAATTATATCCACGGATCTTGTTAATCATTTGAGTGAAGTTTTGGGGAAGATCGTATCGAAGCCCCATAATGCTTTATTAGAGGCAAATAAATCTTAGACTCAGTACTCATTGCCAATGAATGCTTCAATAGCCAAATAAAATCTACTAAAACAGGGATTTTATGCAAAGTAGATATGGAGAAGGTCATGATCATTGATCATGTCAATTGAGGTTATCTACATTATTTGCTGAGACATGGATTCGGGAAAAGGTGGATCTTTTGGATTATGCATAGTGTTTCCATTGTTTAGTTCTCTATATTAGTGAATGGCACTCCAATTCGCTTTTTTAAAAGCTCACATGAGTTGAGGCAGGGTGATCCATTGTCTCTTCTATTATTTGTCCTCGTCATGGAAGCTCTTAGTCAAATGTTGACAGCGATCTGCGGGTGGCTTTATGAGGGGATTGATGGGGAATCCTAACTGAGGTCTCTTAATATTTCCCATTAATAGTTTGTGGATGATAAATTGATATTCTGTGACGCAAAATAGAATCAAATACATTCTTTAATGGCACATCTTCTATGCTTTGAGGCTATGTCCAGATTAAAGGTGAACATTTCCAAGTCCAAAATGGTCATGGTGGGGAATGTCAACAACTTCAAGAGCTTGGCTAGTTCCTAGGGATGCAAAGTATCTTCTCTGCCATTGAAGTACCCTAGCCTCCTTCTGGGAGTTACACTCGAGGCAAAGCCCATATGGAATGAAATGATTGAGAAGACTGAGCTCAGGTTGGCAAGTTGGAAAAAGTTGTACCTATTGAAAGGTGGTTGAATCACCTTAATCAAAAGTACAATCTCAAATTTGCCAACTTCTTTTCTCTCTTTGTTCCCTATTCTGGCCAAGGTGGCGAATCACATATAAAAGCTCCAACATGACTTTCATTGGAGTAGACTCGGTGAAGAATTTTAAATTTCACCCAGTCAATTAGGATAAGGTATGCTCCCCAATCTGTTGTGTAGTTTGGGGCTTTGAAATCTAAAGATGTTCGACCGAGCTCTCCTTGGAAAATGGCTATGGCGTTACCATCAAGAGGGGAAAGCATTATGGAAGGTGATGATAGACTCCAAATATGGTGGTACTGGGGGGGTTTGGTGCTCTTTGGAGGCACAATGTGCTTATGGTGGGTTTGTGGAAAAACACTAGAGGGGTTGGGGGTTTTTCTCTCAACACATTAAATTTGTAGCACAGGATGGATCTAGGATTAGTTTTTGGCATGATATTTAGTATGGTGATAGGGAGCTCAAGAACACTTTCCCTCATGTATATGGGATTGTGTGCAACATCGGTAGCAAGATTATTGGAGACCTTGGGTGGTTCTATTTAATGTTCCTTATGGCAGCCCAGCCCATGAGTGGGAAGTTGGGGTTCTTACAGAATCCTTTTGGTTTTTGTACTCTATTGGAATAAGGGATCAAGTGGTAGATAATATGTCATGGAAGAAAGGGAAATTCTTAGTCCATTCATTTTATAGGGCCATCACTCAGGAGAATAACCACTTCCCTTGGAGGAACATTTGGAAGAGTAAGGCAACTCTAAAGGTTGCTTTCTTTGTATGGACAGCAGCATTAGGGAAAATCCTAACCATGGACAATCTATGGAAACACTGCAGTATTGTGATTGAAATGTTGTATGTGTAGGAAAAGTGCCGAGACTGTGGACCACTTGCTACTACATTGCGAGGTTGCCAATACCCGGTGGAATAATTTTTTTGGCAAAATTGGCTTGGCTTCAGTTATACCGAGGAGGGTGGTCAATCTCCTAGCCAGCTGGAGAAGTATTCATGGTATCCCACAAATCACACAGACAGTGCCGAAATCCAGAATAGAGACAAGTTGATCCTGTTATACTAGGGAGGGTGGTCGATCTGCGGCATTGCCTACTACCTCGCAAGTCATTCCTACTCCTGCTTCTCCAGCCATAGCAAACCCAAACACCCTCACTTCTGAAATGATACAATAGATGATTCTTTCTGCTTTTCTGCTTTTGGGTTCTCAGGTAATCATACAGTTCCCTCTTAAGCCTTGGTATTTTGACTCCAGAGCCTCTAACCATATGACCAATATTGTTGTCCCTCTTTCCAATGTGAGAAATTACGATGGAAACCTGAAAATTAACACCGTTGATGGCAATTCTCTGCCTATCCGAGCTGTTGGTGATCTTTCTTCTTCCTTGACTAATGTTTTTGTGTCTCATGACTTGTCCACAAATCTTAATTCTGTTGGTTAATTAGTTGATCATAATTATAATGTCAATTTCTCTAATTCTGGTTGTGTTGTGCAGGATCAAGTGTCTGGAAAGATGATCGCAAAAAGGCCTAAAGTGGGATGGCTCTTTCCTCTACACATTTCTCCTTCCATAATTATCCCTAGTTTTCCTTTACTTTTCTTTGCATGTAATGTTGTTAGAGATGGAAATCAAATGTGGCATAGACGTCTAAGCCACCCAAACTCGCATGTACTTCGTACTTTGTTTAACTCTGGTTTATTGGGCAATAAAGCATTTTCTTCTCTTGATCTTCCTTTTGATTGTACAACATGCAAACTTGGAAAAAGTTAAGTTCTACCTTTTCCTCATCATGCATCTTATGCCTCACACTGTTTCGATATTATTCATAGCGATATTTGGGGGATTGCACCTGTTGTTTCTCATGCGCATTATAAGTACTTTGTTACTTTCATAGATGACTTTGGTCGTTTTACTTGGGTTTACTTCCTTCGGTCTAAGGCAGACGTTTTTTCAATATTTAAGTGCTTCCTTGCAATTCTTGAGACACATCTCCGCTCAAATCAAGGTCTTGCAATCTGATTCTGAGGAGAATATATGTCTAATGAGTTTCAAGACTTTCTTCAAAGCAAAGGGATCATCTCTCAACGTTATTGTCCTTCGACACCACAACAAAACGGTGTTGCTGAGCGAAAAAATCGTCAACTTCTTGATGTGGTAAGAACTCTCTTACTTGAATCCTCTGTTCCTCCTCATTTTTGGAGTGAAGCACTTTCTACTTCGGTTCATTTGATCAATCGTTTACCCTCTCCTACATTAAATAATGCTTCTCCTTTCTTTAAGTTGTTTGGCCATTCTCCTTCACATTCTAATATTCGTGCATTTGGTTGTGTTTGTTTTGTGCATCTCCCTGCCCATGAACAACATAAACTTATTGTTCAATATGTTAAGTGTGCTTTTCTTGGTTATGATATCCCTCAAAAGGCATATGTTTGTTATGATCCTCATGCTCGTCGTATCAAAGTTTCTCGGAATGTAGTTTTCTTTGAAAATCAACATTTCTTTCCCTCTCATGTTGAGCTGCCATTTTGATCTTTATCTTTTATGCCTAGCTTTTTTTATTCTTCAACAATTGTGGAAAGGTTCAAATCTGGTTTTGTATATGAAAAACGTAGTCATCCTGAATCTGGTTCCACTTCTTCTATGCCCCCTCACAATCTTGACCCGGGACCTGATCTTGCTATTGTTTCCACCACTCCTCGCTAGTCTACTCGTTCTTCGCAACCCCCTAGTCAGTATGGTTTCTCCTTCACTATCTCTCTCGTAGCTACTTTGTCCTCTATTTCCATTCCCTCTTGCTAGAAACAGGCTATGGAACATGAGTGTTGGGAAAATGCAATGCAAGCGGAACTTCAAGCACTTGAGGAGAATCGCACTTGGGATATTGTTTCGTGTCCTCCTACAGTCAAACCTATTGGGAGTAAATGGTTTTTTTCTATAAAGCTTCGTTCTAATGGCTCTTTGGACTGGTACAAAGCTCAACTTGTAGCTCTTGGTAACAAACAGGAATATAGGGTTGACTATGAGGAGACATCTGCTCATGTTGCCAAAATGACGAAGGTTCAAACCATCTTAGATATTGCCGCTTCACAGTCGTGGCCACTGCATCAGATGGATGTGAAGAATGCCTTTCTTCATGGTGATTTCCAAGAAGAGATCTACATGAAGCTTCCCTCTGGTATGACTACTTCTCCTCAGGATGTCTATAAGCTATGAGGTGTTCTCTATACAAGCTCAAACAGGCTCCCTAAGCTTGGTTTGAGAAGTTTCATGGTACACTTCTTACGTTCTCTTTTACACAAAGGCAGTATGATTCTTCTCTCTTCTTCCAAAAAACTGTTGCGGGTATAGTACTTCTCATGATTTATGTGGATGAAATTATCATTACTGGCACTGACTGTGGTTTGATTACTAAGCTTTAGCAACTATTACATACAATTTTTCACATGAAAGATCTCGGCCAGCTCACATACTACTTGGGATTGGAGGTCCATCATCGGGCCAATGGTATTTTCTTGAACCAGCATAAGTATATTGAAGATCTTATCACCTTAGCTGGTTTGGAGAACACTTCTTCTGTTGATACCCCTATGGAGGTAAATGTCAAATACAGAAAAGATGAAGGGGATCTTCTAGATGATCCTAATCTCTATCGGCGCCTGGTTGGGAGTATTATCTACTTGACCACTACTTGACCGGATATCTCCTATGTCATTCATCAGTTCAGCCAGTTTATGTCTTTCTTCGGCATCTCCATCTTGCTACAGTTCGCCGCATTATCCGCTATCTTCTAGGGTCACCTACTTGTGGGTTATTCTTTCCTACAGGCTCATCTCTTCAATTTGTTGCCTATAGTGATGCTAATTGGCCTGGGTGTCCGGATACACATCAATCTACTACGAGTTGGTGTATATTCTTAGGTGATGCCTTAATTTCTTGGAAATGTAAGAAACAAGATCGTATTTCTAAATCATCTACTGAGGCCGAGTATTGTGCCATGTCCACTGCTTGTTTTGAAATTGTATGGCTACGCGGTCTTCTTGAAGAGCTTGGGTTTCCTCAGACTCATTCTACCCACTTCTGCTGATAACACTAGTGCTATTCATATTGCAACCAAACAAGTATTCCACGAACACACCAAGTACATTGAGGTTGATTGTCATTCTATCCGCAATACCTTGGAAAGTCGGGTGATATCTCTATCTCTTCCTTACATTTCTACTGATCTCCAGGTGGCTAATGTCTTCACCAAATCCATGACTCGACAGTGGCATCAATTTCTTGTTGGCAAATTGTTGCTGGTTGACTTACTCGCATCAATTTGATGGGGATGTTACAGCATATAATAAATGCTAATTCTTACCATGTATATTTATCTGTTTATACTAGCTGTACAATTAATATTCTTACCATGTATAGATGCTAATTCTTAGGAACTTATACGTTAGAATTTACTATGTATGGTAATCCTTTCTTTCCTTGTAAAGCATGGGCTGATTGCCTACTACTTAATGAGAATTACGCTGCACAGAGCAGTGATTTTTCCAAAAGCTCTCTTGGTATTCTCGGTTTCTCAATATTTTGACAATTTGAAGGGAAATTAATGGTTAGAACTTCAAAGACAAGGAACATTCATTGGGGAACTCAAAAGATTCTGTTTCAACACGTCTTTTCTGAGCAATAGCTTTAGATTTTAACAAGCTTAATGTTCATGATTTTTTCGTATCTATTTCTTCTTACTATCTAGGTGTTCTCTCTTGTATACTCCCTCTGTACTTGGCTACGCCTATTAATATGAATAAAATTTTACTTATTAAAAAAACATTCAATGCAAGACAATTATAACACCATACTAATATGGCTACAGATAATCGATATATACAACGCCAGATAAGATCTGACTAGAATTAATTCTGAATGAAGGTAATACTGCAGTTCACGTAAGACATGAGGATACCAGAGAGAATCCAGATTGGTTTTACGGAACCCAAGAACTTAGTTAGCAGAAATAAAAGGTTTAAGAACTTAAGAAAGCATCATTATTTTAATAGAAGCCCCATCATGATAAATAGTGAGTTCAGTGTTAGTTTCCCTTCAACTTGGGGACCTAATAGCTACTAAATAGCAAAGATTTCATTATACCATATTCATAGGCATGTTAACCCTATATTAAGAATTGTTGTACTGCACAAATGTTTCTGAGAGAGAGAGAGAGAGAGAGATAGGGGGAGGGAGCAGGTAGATTTAAAACTTTTAACATACCACATGCCACTAATAGTGCACCAACTGCTACTGGGGCTAGCCAAATCACGTGTTGTTTTCTAAAGGTTTATTTTCATATCCATTTCCAACTTAAATCACTTAATTGTTTTAAATCTCTGGGCGCTATGATGAAATTCCCTTGCAACAATACAACACTCAGAATCATACCTTGATACATATTTGTGTAAATTATTTAATATGGAAAAGAGCTTCCTGTAAAAGTAAAGGATCTTCTCTGAAGTCAAAGGACCTTTTTCTTTCACAGTACAGCCATATTAGCTTCTTTTTGAAGCCTATATTAAAGAAGCAAAAGGGTTAGTTCAGCAGAAATTATTACAAAGATATCAAAGCAGATTTTGGGATTGTGCCCAAAGGTTACTGTTCTCTTCTACTGTTATATGATCCGTACTAGTACTTGTAGCCAAAAAGGGAGACTCAAAAGGAAAACAGCAGACAATTATTAACAATATCCAATCAAAATATTATAACTCGGTTCAAATTTCACATACCTCAGCCTCAATTTCATCATAGAGGAAGCGTTGCTTCAATACAACCAGTGCTTGCTGAGCGGAATCATTATAGATGTCAAATGGCATCAAAACACTCTCAAGAAGACCAGCATTCCGTGACTCAAGCACATACTCCACCAGCATCCAGGGAAGAGAGCATTCAATGGGAAACTGCACAGGGTTGCAAAAGAAAACAAAATTAATAAAAATACAGCTAAGCGATAGAGTGAACAAAACAGACTTATATGAAGGAAAACGTAAAACCTAACAAAACCAATAAAGAATAATACCAAAGGATTATTTTCAAATATCGAATTATTGTACAGCATTAAAAATGAAGAAAGTTTTTCATAAGTAATGCAATATTATTGTCAACCACCCATGAGGGCATTATCTACCTGATTCCAATGGTGTTAAACATAGTTTTCCATAATTCTCTAGATAACTAACAATACAACAAAGGGTGATCAATGCTTTCCCCATCCTGCTTGCACATAAGGAACCAACATGTTATGACAATGGCCTCTTCCTCAAGTTATCTGTTGTTAGAATCTCCCCTAGAATGGGTACCCTTAAAGGCACCTTATTTATCCAAATATATTCCCATGAAAATAGAGAGTCAGCCAAGAATACATGCCAAACCACCAATGTTGTCTACAGCACCAAACAGTACTAATTTCAACTTGCCCAAATTTATTTTCCGCTCTAATAGCTTCAAAGCAAGGAAATGTAGACGAGACATTTTTATTTTGCCACGTACTGATGCTTGTCATTAAAGTACCCATTATTACTTATCAAAAAAAAAAGTACCCATTATTGATTTGACAACACTTTATTGCCAACTCTCATTTGAATATTAATTGTATGGATAGTTAAACTAAAACTGATGGGTGCTGCACAGAGCTTAGTATTTCATGAATTATATTTATCAGGACCAATTGTCAACATATCATATTTTGTTATAACAAGCTGGATGCTCATTAGCATTTCTGGCAATTTCTGCACACTTCATGAAGATAGTTGCATTTATTGCCTTCACACACACCTACTTACTTCAGATTCATTGGATGTGGATTGAGAGAGGAAATTAGTTATCACCCAAACTACAGTCAAAGAAATAAGCAATAAACTTAAAGGCTCCTTGGAATGAGAAGTTCTCGGTATCAAATGCACCTAAAGCCAATCACTCCTGGCACCACCACCAAGCCAACTGGCTCCACAACCACCAGGCACAAGTCTCTTCTGGGAATGGGCCGACAGGCTCCACAACCACCAAATGCGAATCTCCTTCAGTAACAAGCCACCAGGCTCCACAACTGCAAAGTGTGAGTCTCCTCTAGGAACTGTCCAATGCGCCCTATAACCCTATAACCACCAAATAAGATTCTTCTAAGAACAACCTGACAAGCTCCACAACTGCCAACTGCAAGTTTCCTCAAGAAGCAAACCTACGAGCTTAATAACCTCCAAGTCAGTCACAAACCTCACATTACCGCAGCTTTCCAAGGGTCACATTCTTGCAGCCCACCAAGATTGCCAAGCCAGTCATAGATCTCACATTCCTGTAACCCACTAGGATCATCAATCTAACCATGGATGTCACCTTCCCACACCTCACCAAGATCACCAAGCCCGTCGCAGATGTCACATTCTTGTGGCTAACTAGGTTCATCAAGTCGGTCATAGATGTCACACTCCCGTGACTCACCAAGAATACAAAGTCAGTAGCAAATGCCACCTTTCTGCAGTTCCTTAGGATCTCCATGAGATTCTCAGTTATTATATTCCTACGCCCACTAGGATCACCTAGCCGGCCATGAATGTCATGTTCCCAAGTATAACCAAAGATTGTCAAGCTGATTGTGAATGCAACCTTCTAGTGGACTGCCCAAATCTTTGAATCCTTAGTCTCATGACAAACTCCCCAACTAAGCACATTAGTCAACTTGAGGGGTAAGACCTATACAACACCCTAACAACGCAGCAATGCTTAGAAAGTCTAGTAGTGTCAAGGAACATCAAAAATTGAAGGAAATGACAACTGTGAATGATAAGCAGGATTCTCAATGGTCGCCTAGCAAGACAAGTCAATCATGGGAATTGGGAGGTAACTCTAGGGGACATCACTTGACCATGGGCCCATGTTGAAACCAGTTTAGACAAAGCAATAAAAGAAGCCATCGTACCCATGCTTTGCAAAAGGAATAATGAGACATGACAGGGCACATTGACCCATGAAGCAAGCACAAGGCCAAGTTTACAAAGGTGACAAAGGCAAGTACATGGGCCTCAGAAAAGGGGGTAGAGGGAGAAAGGGGGGGAAAGCCGGGCCTTCTTCTCCTTTATTCCTTTATCTTCTTGACCTCATAACAAAGGCAAACGAGAGAGCACAAGAGCCTTATGTGCTCATATTTTCATATGAATTTTTCCATCTCCTATCCTCTGTGGATGTAGGCCATAGTGTCAATCCATGTAAATCCCTATGTCATTTATTTTATGCTTTCTCATATTTATAATTACCCACTCTTCTCAAAACTTCCCTTGGAAGCGCATTTGAAAGAGCAAAGTGCCCCTAAAAGTTGCTTTCTTGAGTTGGCTGGCCTCTCATGGTAAAATTTTGACCATAGACGAGCTAAGGAAGCGTGGTTTCTTCATAATGGATTGGTGCTTCATGTGCAAAAGGAATAGCGAATCGACGGACCATCTTCTTCTCCATTGCGATGTGGCAAAGGCCCTCTATGGGATGAAGTCTTCTTAAGGCTGGACATTGCTTGGGTGATGACCAAAAAGGTGCTGGTCCTATTGGCTTGTTGGAGTGAAACATGGGGAAATCGCCAAGTAGCAAATGTTTGGAAGATGGTGCCCTTATGTCTTATGTGGTGTATATGGAATGAGAGGAATGGAAGATGTTTTGAAAATAGTGAACATTCATTGGAGGGGATTAGAGACTCATTTTTTCAAACTGTGTTACTTTGGGCTAAGACTATTATATTATATGGGGGTAATTTTAGTGACTTGTATGCGTCTTTTTTTCGTTCGTAGGCTGTGTAATTAGGCTTTTCTCACTTGTATACCACGTGTACTCGGGCTATGCCTAATTTTGAAGATCAATAAACTTCATTAATTATCAAAAAATAATTAGGCAATTTATCTACCTCCATCGTCTCTCAGCCATTCAACCACCATTGTTCTCTATGTCTGAAAAATGGCAACAACAAGCAACACCAAGCAAGGTGTGGTCCACAATGAGCCCCCAACATTTGTCACCTAAGTTTCTAAATTGCTTACCCATCCAAATGTAGCTTTTGTCACTAGAATTTTCTGACTTGTAGTGGATGTGTTCGATAAAAAACACAGCACACTCGAAGCTTGACATGGTTAGATGAAGTGTTTTTATCTTACAGAATATGCCAACACAATATGGACCTGACAAGTTGTAAAGGCTGCGAATTCATATGCAGAAATAGCTTTCAATCATTCTCCCTTTAAAAATATGAAGGACATTTCCAAGCAAGAGTTCTGTAATATGGTAACTTCATATTCTTCTCTGTTCTGTATATAATAGTAGATAATTGGACATCATGAATACATGATACATATGCTCCATTATTCATTAGGTTAAAAGGTAAATTGAAGGTTTATTTAAACCATCTGGTTGGAGTTTGAAGTGATTGCAGATAATGGTTTAATTTTTTTATACTAACAATCCAAAAATGACCCGTATGGTATCTTTTTCACTATGTCAAACCGATAATGATACAATTATCATATGTGAGCTAAAAAAATGTTTACCTATCTAATTACTATGAAGGGTAAGTTAGCTGAATAAAACATTTTTGTCCAAAAAAATACCTGAATAACACGAGAAGACTCTAAATAAAACTCTCTGAACCACAAGTACCCAAGATCCGTCAAAGTTGCAACAGTAGCTGCAATTTCCAATGCAACATGTTAAAACTATCTTTAAGCTCACTAGACAACAATCGGAAGTAGTAGAATTGACTGAATACCTGTGTAGTCCAAAATATGCAGAAAGAAGCTGAGCTTATAAAAAAAGGATTCCAACTGTTTCAAATCATTGACAGGAATCTCAGATCCAGTATTCCCAAAGAGACCCCCTGGCTTCCTAAGGTTACCTCCAGAGACCACCTCATATATCAGGAACTGCAAACAATGTATCTGTATATAGAAAACGAATCTATCAATAC
Organism: Carya illinoinensis; assembly: GCF_018687715.1. Taxonomy (NCBI): domain Eukaryota; kingdom Viridiplantae; phylum Streptophyta; class Magnoliopsida; order Fagales; family Juglandaceae; genus Carya; species Carya illinoinensis. The sequence goes on from NC_056758.1 coordinate 15,895,202, forward strand.
ATTAATGTATATCTATAAATATATGCCTAGAAAAGGAACTCCATGTGTGCAGGAGCAGATCTAAAGAAGAAAAATCGCCATAACAGTAGAGAGGTCATCTGCAAGGTAATATTATTAGGAATGCAGTTTTTGCCAATATTTAAGCATGGGGAGAAATCATAAATTTAAGTATAAGCTTTTCAACATTTAATATATATATATATATATATAGAGAGAGAGAGAGAGAGAGAGAGAGAGAGAGAGAGATGAGAATCCTTGTCCATTAAGGGGGCACAAGTGGCATATCAACTAAGAAGGAAGTGTTCGGGAAAACCAATACTCGGACGCACTATCAAAACAACTGTATATACAATGTATGACTGTATGTGTGTATCCAGTATTATATATCAGAAAAGATGCATATGTAAGTGAATATGCATAATTGCGTGTGTGTACATACAGGATTTTTGGCTTGGGAGAAATCAATGATAATAATAGTCATGTTCAGGAATTATCAGCATTATAGAAAATGAAAGATACCAAACTTATATGCAGAAAAGAAGCTCAAAAAATGAGGAAAACCTGAGCAGCTGTTGGTGCAACTGGCCTTGGATAAAAGAAGTTCCCTTTGCTTTCATCGCCTCCATGCTGTAAAGATTGTAACTCTGATTCTGACTTGCTTGTATTTGCCATCCAATCTGCAGAAAGGGTCCTCATATCGGAAAGAATCCTGAAAGTTAGCAAGTCAGTTAACACATAGAAGCAGGACACTAAGACACAAAACTGGATTTACAATCATAGGATTGAGTATAATTAGCAAGATAACACATCTACAAACTAAGTATATGCCAGAGCATAGGTTATCCAGATCATATCCAAGATGTAAGAGTTGTGAAATCACAATGGTATCACTATAAGATTCATTTTAACTGAAGGCTCAAGCAAACATTGTGTGCAATCCAGCATGGCTTACTATGAAAATAGATAAAAACATAAAAGAATAGAAAAGTTGAGAAAACACATCCTGATGAGGGTTTCAGTATATAACCAGCTCAAACACAACAACAGCATGACTTACCAGATTGAAACAGATAATCACAAGTTTGATAGGAAGACCACCACTGCCTGGTATCAATGAATCCCTCATATTTCAACCACATGTTCTCAAACTTAAAGTATCTTCGACCCCCATGAATGGCCCACAATCTAGGATAATCGGAAAATGTTCCGAGCATGACTTGGGAAGTCGTTTTTGGATTAGATATGGATAATGTGCTTCCCACTCTGGTGATAATCAGAATCTATCAATGCTCAACCATGGAGTGTCTAGATTGTTGGACCACATGAAGGAGCTGCCTCTTAAAGAGAGATATCCAGGAGGTCTTGCTCTAAGATGAAATCAGAGAAATCCAACATAGCTTTGTTGATGATAGAGCTTCCCAATATTTCACTCCAAAACCAAGTGATGTCAAAATCTCCAACAGTGCACCAAAAACGCTCACATGCGAGTCCTTCATATTGTTGAATCTCCCTAACCTTTTGTAATGCCCAATCTAACACCTTGATATTACTCATTTTCATTTAGGTATGGGGAGTTTAAGGGGATAGGGTCCTCCCAAGTTCCGGAGTCATAGACCTTAGCTCTGACCTCCACCTCAAACCCATACCCAAGACACACAATACCTCCCCCTCTACCTCCTTGCATCATAGCCTCTTCAAGGGCATACACCACCAACACACTGGCCTTTTCTGGCTCACTTCCTTCCCCTACGGTAGAGTTTCATCCCATCATCTAGTCACTTCTACCCATCCGCGATACCTCATTTTCAACTACACAAACCCGATCCTTGTTTTGCCTCAGGCAACCTCACATCCTCAGTCCCATTGTTAGCTTCAGATTCCACAGCCCCATGTTTTTCGGCTTCTGCCGCCATCACCAACGCCAAAACCAACAAGCTGTCAAGAACACGAACACAAGTGGTGCATGGTGACAGCATGATACGTCTCCACTTGCCTTATTTTCTGTTATGAGTTGTATATATCTACTTCCTTATTTAGATAGCAGACGTTCCATACTTAGACAGATTTTTTAAATAGTCATAGTTTCCTTTCTTGTAAATAGATTTAATTCCTGTAATTTAGCCTTGATTCCAGCCTTGTATCTTGCACACTTGTGCCTATATAATGAAAGGAAATCCTCACTAAGGAGGCATTGAATCCACTTGACACATGGATGCCATAAACTCGTGTCATAAGGTGCTGGGTTAAGTCCCGCAACGAGCGCAACCCTCGTGTTTAGTTGCCACCATTGAGTATGGAACACTAAGCAGACTACCGGTGATAAGCCGGAGGAAGGTGAGGATAACATCAAGCCTGTCAACAAGGACTCTAGCCACCAGATCGCAAGTAGCTAACGAAAGTTTTTGGACAACCTTCTACCAGTGATTGGACATCATTGGCATCTCTTTTGCACATCTAGAGAAGCCGTTTTGATTGATGAAAACCCAACCCTGTTGACCCGCCATCCCAGGGTTGCATATACGAGGTTGTGATGGGTAGTAGGGCTGCAACCCGGCCCACCCAATTCACTTTTAGACCTGACCCGACACAACTCGGTAACCAGCCAGGATGAAAATGATCCGAACCGACCCGAATGTCTTAGGGTCGAACGGAAGCGATCTATTCTGCTCACCTGTATTACTCATCAGTCTGCAATTTTTTCTTTTGGGATAAGTTCAACAGAGTCTGCAACTTATTCCAGGAACCGATTGCTGCACACTTCCTTCCCACGATGAAATCAAAGAGAGAGCGTTACAGAGAGGAAGAGAGAGAGAGAGAGAGAGAGAGAGAGAGAGAGAGAGAGAGAGATGAAGACTTCCAGAGGTCCATTGTCAACGAGTTCATCGTTTTCTTCACTCGCATAGTCGCCTAGCACACCCCACCCTCCCAGGCAGGATCATTCATTCATCTTCAAAAAAAAGAAGGCAATTCCAAGCTCAGAAAAAGAAGGCAAAAAATCAAACAGAAATTTATGCAGTTTTTATGGGAAGCATGCGTTTGGGGATGAGAATCAGGGAGAAGATGAAATCAAAATAGCCCAAAATCAGAGGCCGATTAAGAGACTAGTTTTACCGCATCCAAACATGTGCCTTGCCTTGCCTTGCCTTGCATGATTGATCTGTGTTCATGTGGCCTGCCTACCCTTTTCCAAATTTGGGTTTCACGAAAAAGGAAAGGATTATTTGGAATCTCATGACTAAATGCGATCTATCATGGAATCTCATTGTCTTGAGGCTTCTTGTGCATCTTGTTGATGGCAACGAGCACATCCTAGCTCAACCGATTGAGCTCCATGTAAACGATGAGAGAGAGAGAGAGAGAGTAAAGAGATCGAGCTCCTCGTTCAAAATGATTTCCTCGGGTGATCGGTTTCAACCGATATTGGGGGTAATAAACCCGTTATTAGTTTTGAACCGATGGACCCGACTTTAGTCGGGTGAGTACATGTCGGATCTTTCGGATTGGTCAGGTGAGGTGCTTTTATGCACAGGCCTAGCAGGTAGAGGTTCTGAATTTCCTTTCTCAAGCTAGATTGCTTTAGTTACATGGATCTTTCTCTTGTGTGTTGGCCTACTTTCTCACACGCCTCCAACGGGCTACTCTAGCCCACACTTGCACAAACCCACATCCAAGCCCAAGCCTAACTCAACTTGAATTAGGCTACAAACCACATCCCTCACAGTCAGAAGCTCAATTTCTAAAAATTCTAAACCATTGTACGCTACTGTGTCTATTGAATGCTTCCTTGAACAATTAACGACCTTACCTATTTGCATAATCTCTAGCAATTGGTGCATAAGGCCATCAGTTTCCACAACAATCACTCCTTTCCTTGATGAAATTCCTTTGTTGCCACTAGTTTTGGATGTCCCTTGCTACCCTTCATCGGTTCTGCCAATCCTCTATTTTGGACTCCATTAATGGTAGATACATAGCACAGAGCCAAAACTGCCTTTGCATATGACTTTACTACACCCCTCTCAATGTGCGACATATGCCGAGCTTTGCAACTTGAGGTTCCGCACTCATGTTGACCAAGTGTTGTCAGACTTCTCCAAGCAATTGCAAATCTCTCAGAGCTCCATAGGCATTCTCTTTCATTCCCTTCCCTTCACTCCTTCAAGAATGTCTATAAAGCCTCTTCTTCCACCACCCCCATATTGTACAAAAGCCAAGTACCTCTCATGCACATTAGAACGCTTTTGGGCAAGATAGGTTGAACTAGCAACACAAGATGTTCTAATGAATTCCTTCTTGCCACTCGACAAAGAACAATCTTTTAACAATTGTACAAACCATTTCACCGTGGAAGCTCACAATACAAGATCCTTGAACGATCATCTTCCACCGAGAGCTCAAAAATCTTCCTCTTTATGAGTTGTTTCAAGAAATCAATCTCAAAATCAAATTAAGATAAATAACTTTGATTCATAATTATCTTCTGAACATAGCCCCCAGAAGAATTTTTTATTTGCTTTATTCATGGAGAGGGTTAAGCGGCAGCCTGCAAATTGCAGATGTACGAAAGATAGTTCCTACTAAACTCAATTGGATTCACTTGGAAGGAAACAATCCACAGAATCTTTGAGGATAGAGAAAGGACATTGGAGGAGCTCAAAACACTTTTTATCAATGATCTTCTATTTTAGACTGTCTCCATAGACTTTAATAGTCTAAATCTACATGATTTTCTTGTATCTTTATCTTCTTCTAGATAGGCTTCACTTTTTCATATTTCCTGTGTCCTCATTTTGAACTTATTTAACAAGAATTATCATCCATAAAAACGGAAACCGTCGTTACCTAAAATATAAACCCAAGAAGTTTGGGGGTGCTATGGATCTAAAACAAATCATTTCAACAATTTGCAAGCCCCAATATCTTTAAACAATGTACGGATGTAATTTTTGATAGTAGCGTATTCCCTCGAGATGACTTTTGAAAGTAGATATAAGGAGCATCAAACAATACATAATATATCCATACAACATTACACAAAAAGTGCATCTTACTTTGGAACCATCAGTGTGACGGACATGATTGACCCATAAGTATTAAGTTTATTAGCCACATTATTAAATCAATAATTTTTTCCCAAAAACTTCTATAACTTCACTACCATCATGCTCATCAATTTCAAACTTAATTTCTTGACAAAACTCCAAAAGCAAAGATAATAACTTAAAAAGGGAACATGCAGAAATTTGAAATCCCCACCTTGAAAGGTCCTTCTTCTTTCGGAAGGTAGTTCGCAACATAGTTGCCAATGTGTTTTGGACAAAATCTTGGACCTCAGCATGTATTGTTTCCCATAATGCATCAGCTACCAATGTATCAAACCGCTGCATCATGGATCCAATGCTCTTTATGTAGCTAACAAGTTCAACAAGTGCTTTCCTTTCCTCTGCACCATAATTATACCGTACAACCTACAGGTAATTCAATCAAATATGCCCACTGTCACACAAACAGTAGTATTGATGTAGACATGTTTGATAACAAGATCTGTAGCACTGGATTATATTTAAAACACAAGCAACACTACTGTGCTGCTTGCAGCTTACCGCTGCAAGTGACCGCTAGGGTAAAATCAGTCTTTTATTTTTATCTAATTTTTTTACTCACATTTTTTTATCATTTTTAAATATTTTTGAAAAATAAAAAAAAAATACACCAATAAACTAAAAATCACTTCTTTAATCATTAAGTAAAAAAAAAAAAATTTGATTAGCGGTCAACTAGAGCAGTACATCATAGGCGGCAGAGTAGCATTTTCCTTAAAACACACACAGATCAAATTGTTTATTGATACAAATTTATTCACCTAAATTGCTAGCATACAACACAAACCCAAATTATTCAAGTGCTTTTAATTCACAAAAGTTTCCCCTGATTATTATTGTTAATTCATAAGAGTTTCCTTCAATGCATATAACCTTCAAAAACATCTCAAGCAAGCACCGCCAAACAAAGTTTTAGCAAGTAAGTGTCAATTTCAGCTTCAAACTAATTGGCAACAAACTACTCAATCTCAGTCAAACTTGAACAGAAATTGTTATATGGGCCAGGCTTATTGTAACTATTGTAGGTTGCCTGATTTAAGGATAGGAAGAGAAGAGATAGGCTTATGTTAGAATCGTTATAGCAGTAGCCTCTTTTTGTCCAATGTATCATCAGCTTTCCATGTTAAACTGTACTAGTCACAAATGAAATTAGGGGAAGAAATCAAAGAAAAACTTCCGGATCAACAAATCAATGTTTTATGGCAAAAGCATAAAATCCCATGGATCCATAATCCAAAACTTTTGTTCTTGGGGATTATCCGGATGAGGGAACTTCAAATGAACCAGCATGGCAGGTCGTTAATAACTCCTACAATCCAAAATATCTAGGATATAGTTTCCAAATTTCATATTTTTGTTGAAATAGACTTTTTTTTTTTTTTTATATCCGTGGATATCCAAGCTAACTTGCCCGCACCTCGACTAATCCCACGGGGTTCTGAAGTTAACGGCTAGGTAAACCTCCAATGACCCTGAGAGGACTCAAACTGGTGACCATTGGGGAGCAAACCCAAGGCCTGACCAACTAAGCTACCCCTCAGGATTTTGAAATAGACTTACGCATAGCCAGAAGCTAATTTACACCTATAACAATATCACTCAAGTTATTCCTCGATCTACTCTGATTTAGAAAACAAACAATCAAGAAAAAATGGAAAAAAAATTAAATAAAAGATGGCGAATAGTCTTAGACTGATTATATGAAGAGTGCTTAGACACTCAAACTTCTTGGTGAACTACTTAACTGATATTTCAACTCGTCTAAACAAACCATTCAATTTCAAAATTGATCAAACGTAACTGCAGAGAATCTAGGCCAAGTAGTTTATGATCAAATTATTAAGAGGGTTCTCAAGGTAAAATATATGAAAGAGAATAATTTTATTGTCTTGAATTTGTAAAGAAGACTGATATGACAGGAGGAAAATGACATTTCATAAGCAAACTATTGGCCCATTTTATCCTTTAGCTACATACCTAATGATGATGTGATAGAGTGGTCAAAATTATAACCCACCCTTTATGGTTGTGCCACAGCAGATGATTAACATGACATAGTCAGACCACTCATTAAAATGCTCTATCTCAACCCAGTGGAGAAAGTTCAAACACAAAGCTTACACCTTCTAAGTCGGGCTATGACAACACAGGGAAACGCTAGCCACATCTAAGCGTCCATAGAATCATAAATCTCAATTTCACTTGGTAGTCAAGTTAATGTGGGACTTAGCACCGTCAGGACATTGTTTACGGACACCCAGTGCCTCTCAAAAAAACTGGTGGACTTAGCACTTACAAAACTTACCTATTCTATGTGAGCTTTTTTTTTTTTAAATGTAGGACTGAGGTGTTACCAGAGCCTAGTTGCAACATGATGACCATTAAACACAAAGGTTAGCTATCAGCCAAAAATTTGTTACACATAAAACGCACAGGAAACCAAGAAAGCTGAAATCCCAAAAAACAAAATAGAAAAGAAAAGGAATAATTTGTTTATACAGGTAAAGAAAAGAAAATGAATAATTAACAATCCAATACAATGAAGATAGTCAAAAGGTTCATTGCAAGTGCTAAGATACCGCAAGTGTCAAAAGGTTCATGACAAAATTCTCGGAGTGCATCTTTGATTTGAACTTAGTGGATCTGCCACTAGCGGGGGGTTCTTTCACGTGGTCTAATAATCAAATATGGTCTAGACTGGATAGATTCTTAACATCACTAGAATGGGAAAGTCATTTTCCAAATGTATGGCAAAAGAGAATGCCTTGTCTTTATTCGGATCATTGGCCTATCACACTAGATTGTGGTATCGAATTGGAAGGAAAAACTCAATATTCCAATATATCAAAAATGATTACATTCCCCTCTATATATATAGATGATAATACTCATCTATTTTAGGGATATTTACAACTTACTTAGGAAAGAATCAAAACTACCTAAAACAGAAAGCTATAAAAATGGAAACTCATATCTACGGATTTGGTAACAGACTACCAAATCCCCTAAAATCTTGGGATAAGAAAGCATGATCTGTTAGCTGTAGATCTCCTGAATCTTAGCACCTAACATTGCTAACAGATCATCAAATTAAATCTCCTAAGATCATGGGATAAGAAAACATGATCTGTTAGCTGTAGATCTCCTCAATCTTAGCACCTAACATTGCTGACAGATCATCAAATTAAATCTCCTAAAATCATGGGATAAGAAAACATGATCTGTTAGCTGTAGATCTCCTCAATCTTAGCCCCTAACATTGCTGACAGATCATCAAATTAAATCTCCCTATAATTCTACATGTGGTAGTATCCAAAGAAGGTGTCGATACTTTAAATTTAAAAATATGAGGTTGAAATCTGAAGGCTTTGTGGACAAGATCATACAGTGGTGGTCCTCAAACTAGTTACAGGGTACCCATAGCTTCATCTTTGTGGGTAAACTGAAAGCTCTAAAAAAAGATTTAAAACTTTGGAACATGCAGTCATTTGGTGATATAGGGGAACGCAAGAAAAGTAAGCTGATGGAGATCCAGGAGCTAGAGAGGATACAAGAGGATCAGACTCACACAAGAAGAATTAGCTCAGAACATAGTGTTGGTCGCAGATCTTGAGAGGATTATTTTATTAGAAGAGACTTCTTGGCATAAAAAATCTAGAGCATTGTTGTCAAAGGAAGGAGATCGAAGCACGAAATTCTTCCACAAAATAGCAAACTCTTGTAGGAGAACCAACAACATTGAGATGTTGAAAATTGATGGTGTTGAGGGTAGGGAAGATCAGTTGATTTATAATCATGTAGTTGATTTCTTTGAGCAGTTACTTACCAAGCAGGTGCGATGGCAACCTACACTTGATGGGCTTGGTTTCAACTCCATTGGGCAGCATGCTATTTTTTGGTCGGAGAGGCCTTTTGAGGATGCAGAGGTTTACGAAGTGGTGAGGAGAATTGATTAAAGACAAGGCACTAGGCACTAACGGTTTTTCTATAGGCTTCTTTCAAACATGTTGGGACCTGTTAAATGATGATCTTATGAGGGTGTTTCAGGAGCTTTCCATGGCTGGAAAATTTGAGAAAAACCTTAACGCCACTTTTCTTACATTGATACCAAAGGAGGTCGGGGCAACGGAGATTAGCAAGTTTCGGCCCATTAGCATAGTAAATGGGGTATACAAGATAATTTCCAAGGTGCTTGTGAACCGTCTAGGTGAGGTCTTGGGGAAGATAACTACAAAACCCAAAATCTGTTTGTAAAGGGTAGACATATTTTAGATGCAATTCTTATCGCCAACGAATGCCTTGACAGTAAATTGAAAGTTGGCAATGCAGGGATCATTTGCAAGCTAGACATGGAGAAGGTGTACGATCACATTAACTGGGATTTTCTACTTTATCTTCTTGGGAGGTGTGGTTTTGGGGAGAGGTGGCGGTCATGGATCCGTTGGTGCATATCAACGCTGAAATTTCAATTTTGATAAATGGAAACCCAGCTAGTTTTTTTAATAGCACTCAAGGTTTAAGACAAGGAGATCCGTTATATCCACTCCTTTTTGTTATTGTGATTAGAGGCGCCAAGTAGAATGACCTCGGCACTGGTTAATAATGGGTTCATGGCAGGCTTCTCAATTGCAACCCCGGATAAGGGAATTATTAATATTTCTTATTTGTTATTTGCAGATGACACAATTATCTTTTGTGAGGCAGATCATAACCAGATTCAAGCATTGAAGGCCCTTCTCCTTTGTTTTGAAGCAGCGTCTGGGCTGAAAGTGAACTTTGATAAATCAGAGATGGTGCCAATTGGAGGTTTTGCACCGTATAAGACAGTTGGCTAGCACTCTATGGTGTAAGATTGCCTTTCTCCCTATGACTTACCTTGGACTGCCATTGGTGGCTACCTTGAGAGCACCTTCATTATAGGACACAGTGATTGAAAAAGTAGAGAGGAAACTGGCAGAATGGAAGAGAATGTACCTGTTGAAAAGCGGTAAGATTACCTTGATCAAGAGTACATTATCAAATTTACCGACTTGCTTTTTTTCTCTATTCCTTATCCTAGCAAGTGTGGCGTCCCAAATTGAGAAAATTCAACGTGATTTCCTATGGAGTGGAGTGGGTTAGGAGTTCAAATTCCACCTAGTCAATTGGGAGAAGGTATGTTGCCATATCTCCAATAGTGGTTTGAGAATTAGAAATATGAGAATTTTTAATTGGGCGAAAAATTGGGGGTTACTTGGAAAATGGTTGCGTAGATATAATAAGGAATCAGAAGCCTTATAGAAGTTGGTAATTAAGAGAAAATATGGAGGCTTATGGGGGGGATGGTGTACTAAAGAAGTGAGAGGGGCTTATGGAGTGGGGTTGTGGAAACACATAAGAAGAGGATGGGGAGTCTTTACTCGAAACACAAGATTTCATTTGGGTGAGGGCTCCAAGATTAAATTCTAGAGTGATATTTGGTGTGGTAACAGTGCTTTAAAGGACTCTTTTCCCTCCCTTGTCCGGGTTGCGAGTGCCAAAGATGTTTCAGTGGTTGAAGTTATGGTGATATCGAGGGAGCAAATCCATCAGGAATATCAATTTTATTTGGGCGGCACAAGCTTGGGAAATGAGCAATTTTGAAGACATTTTTAGCCTTTTGTACTCTATAAAATCCAGCAACCAGCATGCAGATATGTTGTGATGGATACCCATAGGTAAAGGTTCATTCTCGATTAACTCTTTTTATAAGTCCCTCACACAATAGCCAAATATTCAGTTCCCATGGTGTGATATCCACTCCTTTCTTCTTCTTTATTTATGAGCCTCGATCTACGTGTCGAACTTCGGTCTACGTGTCGAGCTTCAGTCTACGTGCTAAGCCTCGATCTATGTGTTGAACCGTATCCTACGTGCCGTACCTCGATGGCGTGTTCTGAAAGTTATCTAGCGGATTTCAAAATAAGATAGATATTTTAAAGCTTATGAATATTTTCATGTTATGGATATTTCCAGTATTATTTTATAAGCTTATTTTTAAAGCAACACAATTATAATATTTTAATGAGTTCTAAAAATATTATAATTGTGGATAATTACTTAAATTAAATATTTTAGTTGTTTTAAAATATTAAGAGGTTTAACTTTACGTTGAAAAATCTTAATTAATTTAAATGATTTTATCCTCTTTGAATAATTAATGATACTTTATCATTTTAAATAATGATGAAGAAATATTATTTTATAAACTTTAATTTATAAAATAATCCTCTATCTTAATTCCTCTCAGTGTTTTATTTACTTAAGCGTTTTCAAATCAGTATTTAAACTCATCGTTAGATCGTTTTGAGGATTCCGAAGCATAAGACTGAGATTAAATACCCAGGCCCCTATCTTTTCCTCCTCACTTTTTCTCTTTTTCCTTTTCTTCTTTCTCTCTCTTCCTATGCGCAACGTACACATGCTGTTGTTCTTCTTCACTGTTCAATTTGCACTCCCAGCCGACGCCACCTCCAGCCGCCGTGCCCCACCTCCCACACTGGCATGTTCTCCTTACACCGGCGACCACTACCTCACCAGTGGTGAGCTATATGGGCGTGAGATGGATGCCGTAATTGTGATACTCCGTGAAGTGCAAAGGGAGTACACGTGGAGCGTACTCTGTGTAGTGCAGTGACTCGCCATGTGACGTGCGCTGTATTAACGTGTGGCGTAGAATGAAGGGGGTACGCGTGGAGCATACTCCGTGTTATATGACGATGCACCATGTGATGTGCGTCGTGATAACAAGTGTTGTAGAGAAAGGAGTACGTGTGACACGTACTCCATGTCGCGTAGCGATGCACCGTGAGACGTGTATCATAGTAATGTTTGTCGTAGTGTGGATGAAAGAAAGTTCACATGAGTGTACACTGTACTAGGTCGTGATACACCGGATGGCGTAGCAGAGAAGCGTGGAGTGTATAGTGTGGCATCGGAAAACTGTATAACAATGTCCCGAAGTAGTGGTGATGTGGCTGCAGTCCAAGGTAAAAGGTGTTGCCTTGTGGCTGACGTGTGGCTGAAGGTATGTGTGAAGCAATGAAAAGGTATCAGAGAGTGCAGCAGAAGCATGATGGGCATCGTGCTATTATTCGGGAATTTGTCTTGAGCTGCATAATATGACAAGAGCGCATTTCTGGATGCAGTCCTCTTGTTAAGTGGCAGGAACTATGTAACAGTGTCCCAAAGTAGTGGTGATATGGCTGTAGTCTGGGGTGACAAGGTGTCGCCTTGTGGTTGACTATGGCTAAGAGTACAAGGAAGTGGTGGAAAAGTATCAGAGCGTGCAACAAAAGCATGATGGGAGTCATGTCATGACGTGACTTGAGGTTAGTCTCGAGCTGCGTGACGTGACAGAGGTGCATTTGTGGATGCAGTCCTCTCCTATCAAGTGTTGGGATGAACTTGTACAGCACCAAGAAGTAGGAAGAGTCCTATCAACCGGGTCTTAGCAAGTTGGTATTGGAGTATGGAGCTTATTTATGCAAGCGGGCGTTCATTGGAATTATAAGTTGCTCTTAGGTGATAAAAAGGGGATGAGATACAGGTGTCTCTAGCGAGACGTGTACCGGATAGGTTTACCATATGTAATGGGCAATCTATCCTGATCATGGTTACATGGTATTTTAGCCCTAGAGTTGGCTTAAATTCATGTCACCTAACTGGTTGAGAATGAGGATTTAATATGGGCTAGGATGCGCGAATGTAGTAATGGGTAAGTTGTCTAAGGTTGGGACGCATGACTCTGCTAGTCGGAATCATGCGTCGGATTGTGAAAATAGAAGAACGAGACGGAGATCTTAGTGTCTTAACCCTAAGGTGAATTACGGGGGTTCACTTTAACGGATAAAACCCTGAAGGTTTTAGTATAGTAAATGGCACGTAAGAGCTCAAGAATGGTCGGAAAGTGTTCCAAGTGAGGCATAGTTCTATTCTTAAAATAATTACTTATGCGTTAGATAGATGATGACGTAAGGTTATGTGTATGCATGTAGGTTGCCATCTGACACGCAGAAGAATGGACTGCATGGAATGAGTATGGCATGAAGTTCAAGTAAGTATTATGTTCATACTCTTCTAGAGTTTTCTTTATACAAATGAAGAAGAAAACAAAAGCTTTTCTCGAAAAGGTAATCAAACATTTTCAACACGAATACACGTTTTACGAAAGAAAAGAACGAAACGTAAGTTTTCAAGTATAAGTACGTAGCGGCCCTCCTCGGCAGCCCCTTTTCACGCACTCAAAGTATGCACATCTATGCATGTGAATAGATCTTATAAGTAGTACGTATTGTATGTATGTTTACAAAAGGAAAATTAAAAGAAGCCTTAAAAGATGTAAGAACTATTAAGGACTGTAAGGACCGAAAAAGAAAGAAAACTATTTTTTTAAAATAAAAATAATTCTTTCTAAAACAACTTTTATGAAAAAGAAAGAAAATCATTTTCTCTTAAAGAAACTTCTCTTAAAGCAACTTTCACAAAAAAAAATTAAAAAAAAAACCATGCTTTAAACAACGCGAAGAAAGTGTTTTTAAATATCCCTTTGAAAGTGAGGCTTCGGCCCTATGTTTAAAATATCCCTATGAAAGATGATGTTTTAAAATGATGCCATGAAAGACAATTTTTTCTAAAATGACTTTATAAACTGATGAACTGAAGAACCATAAGAACTGTAAGAATTGTAAAGGACTGCAAAAGAAAGAAAATGACTGAAAAAAAATGAACGGACTAAATGCATGATGTATGAAAATACGTAAGGGCCACATAGACTGGAATGGAAATGGTACCAATAAATGGACTAGATGGGGCAGATTGCAATGTCGGGATAAGTAGTACTGGTAGTGCACCTAGTGCTGCACCCTGACCGAATGGATTCCCTACCCGTGGCCACGGGCAGAATCAGATCCAAAAGACCGCTAACCCCAGCACACGGGGTGTAATAGTGTGCTATGGCCAATGAAAGTGATAAGAATGAATGAATGCATGTTAAGAAAGAATAAATATATGTATGGATAGACTAAATGTATGAATGTACATAAGCAAGAAGAGGAATGCATGTATATATGTATGTATGCATGAACGTATGTAAAAGAACGAATGCATTAAAAGATTTTTTAAGAAATGAAGGCAGCGATGCGTGGGGAACTGTTTTAAAGAAGAAAGCATGTTTTAAAGAAAAACCTCATCTCGCAACGTTTTAAAATGAAAAGAAAGACGTATGCATTCTAAGTACGATATGTATGTATGGAATGATAAATGCATAACTGAAAATCTATGTTATTATATTTTGACTGTATGAAGTAATGCTTACGAGTCATCAACTCATTTAAGTCTCTATGTGTGCCCTCCCAGGCACAAGATGAACATGACAGGTCAGGACGGGCACAGCCCAAGGAGAAGAGCACAAAGGCATAGGAAAGATCTTTTATACAAGAAACTTTAATTATGAAAGTTTAATATTTTCCGCTGTAATCTTTTAATTAAGAAAATGAATTTTATTTATGACATGGAGTCTTTTGTATCCTGACATGAATGGAAAAGAAATCGAATAGGAATCGTAATTCCAGTCGATTTTTATTAAAATCGTTATGAAAATGACCCACCATAAGGACGGGTGTTACACATGGAGAAGGTTGTGGAGACATAAGATGCCTCCCAAAGCAGCATTCTTCGTGTGGACAGCTTCCTTGGATAAGATCCTCATAACTGACAATTTAAGGAAACGTAAGGTGATCATCACATATTGGTGTTGCATGTGTAGGAACAGCGGTGAATCCATGGACCATCTCCTACTACATTGTGATATAGCTAAAGTGTTATGGAATGAGGTGTTCAATAGACCAGATTTGGCTTGGATTATGCCCGAGACAGTGGTGGCAGCGCTGGCCAACTGGACAAACCTAAGAGGCATTCAATAGTTTAAAGCTGTGTGGAAGATGGTCCCTATATGCATCATGTAGTGTTTGTGGTAGGAGCGCAATGATCGGACGTTCGAAGACAAGGAGAGATCATTGGAGGAACTTAAAGCCTTTTTTATTAGAACTCTATGTACTTGGGCCATTGCTGTTGACTTTAATGGCCTAAATCTACATGATTTTCTTGTCTCTACTGCACCTACATAGTTAGTACCTTTGTAATGTACTTGGCTATGCCTATTCATTGATCAATAAAATTTGTATACTTATCAAGAAAATTTTTTTGTCGCTGCTGTTCAGACTGAGAATCGGAAAAATGCGTAAAGATGATGGAAAACTTTTGTGTTATATATCAACAGGGAAAACAATAAGCAGATAAAAGTGATATATAACCTTTTCATAGTCAGAAAATGACGTTGAAGTCTCATGTAATTCCAAAGGAACTGGATCCTTGCATGGGCGAGAAAATTTCCACGCACATTGTTCCCAAATGCGTGCATTCCATCTGCTTAAAAGCTGAAAACCTTCAACAATTACATCATACATGCTTCCCTTAACTTCTTTGCTCCACTCAATATCAGCACTATCTGTTGACTTTAACAACAATAGCTTCACACAAAAAATTTAATAGACTTTAGAAACAAATACATCAGGGACAGCAAGAAACGTATCTATATACATAGGGGAGGTAAGGGGACAGCACCTGATTCAACGATGAAGCAAAACGAAGTGCAAAATCATCATGCTCGGCACGGATTGCTCCAATGTGATTAATGATGAGATACTGTCTCTGATAAGTGCATTATATCAAGGATTCACAAAAAAGGGATCTGTTGATGTATTCTATGTTACCGCACATAATAAATGCTAATTCTTACCATATATATTTATCTGTTTATACTAGCTGTACAAGTAATATTCTTACCATGTATAGATGCTAATTCTCAGGGACTTACACATTAGAATTTACTATGTATGGTAATCCTTTCTTTCCTTCTAAAGCATGGATTGATTGATTGCCTACCACTTAATGAGAAGTACGCTGCACATAGGACAGGTTTTTCCAAAAGCTCTCTTGGTATTCTCGGTTTCTCAGTATTTTGACATTGTAAATGCACCAGCATCTAAAATGGTTATTAATCCCCTAGACAACTAGGTATGAAGTCTCCTACATAGATTAGTAAGTTACTAATTTCAAACAAAATGACTTCAGTTTCTACAAACTCCTTTACCAACTTAAAGATTAATCCAACATAACCAAATAATAATTATTATATTGCAGAGAAGTACTTTAACAGTGGACCATTCTGAAAACATAGTTCTTGAAGCATCAAGTCTTCTAAAGCAGATTATGAATTCTAAAAATCACTTAGATAAAAGGCAGACTCAAGTTTATAATATCTGTAAAACTTCTTCTTCTTCTTTTTTCTGACGAGGGATCCACCCCACGGCAGAACCCTTAGGACTCACCCATGGAATGTAAACCCCCGAGATACTAGCACAGCAACCCACCACCACAGCCTCCCACTTAAATCGCAGTTTGATCCCAAGGGGAATCGAACCTGTGACATGGAGCACATGCACACAAGTTAGCCCTTACCACTTGGCTACCCACGGATGGGTATCTGTTAAACTTTCACAATGATGTTTCACTGTTTTAGTTGAAAGTATTGTTGTCAATGGGATTAAGAACCCTGTTAGATGGCAATGGCCCGTGTTTGGAAGGGATCAGAGTTGGATTGAGTCAGAAACTGGCCAACTCAATTGAGCCAATTCAGAATTGTAGTAAACCCACCAAAAGCAATGACACCCAAAGTTCACAATGAAATACATATATGATATAGACGTAGGAAGCAAATTTAAAACATTTAAACAAGCTTGTCAAAACACCACAAAAAGAATGGAACAGTCCCCGATGTGTTATCATCATTATTCGTTCCGTAATGCATCTTTATTTCCTTCTAAGTTCTAAGTTGAAAGAAAGAAAACTGAAATTAAAGCACTTTAAAGTTGACTAAACCAGAAGTCCTCCTTTATGTTTGATTTGTTAATACTTAACGAGAGAGATGGGGAGATCAGGAGAACTGACTCACATTAACTAACATTATTTCTTTACATGTTTCAGATGTTCATTAGAAAAGCAGTAAAAAGGGCATAAATTGGTGAATTTAATCATAAAACAGATCAATCAACAATAAAAATGATGAAAGACAACAGGATATTCTTGTGCCTCACGGGGTGGAAGCTCATGAGGTGCTGGAAGACCGAGAAGACGAGTTTGGGCGGAAAATTTTTGAAAGTACATCGACAGCTCTTTCAAGATTGCAGCAGGAGAAAGATGAAGATCTGGAAATGCAGGAATGACTGGATCGTTCTGTCAAGAAAACCCACAATATTAATGCAAGCTTCTTGATCAATCTACCACAGATAAAGAGGTAATATATGTTTGGGTTAATAACTACCACCCAATTCTCACCAATTATTATACAGTGTCACTAGGTGTCTAATTCAAGGTTTTGACCTTAGGTAACCCCTTCATAAAAAATTGTTGCCAACATTTTTTGATAGGTAAAGATTAAAGTACAGATGTATAAAGATTAAATTACCTTCAAGCTCTATTTAAAGCTCAGTTTTAATATTAAGAGTAATTTCATTCTTTTATATGTATTTTTGTTAAATTGACAATGATATTTATGGAATGGGAAAACTGGCAATAAAACTCTCAATCATGAGCCCAATAGGACTGAGTCAAAATCTATTGGTACTGGTGAAAATGAAGCAGTTTTGATGGGCAAAATGCAATAAACTGTATACTTATCACCGATATCAAGTTTAAATCATTTCACAAAGCAGGAATACCTTAAATATATTTATCAGTCTGTTAATTTTCACCCTCTTGTATAGAGACTCGCTGTCTTTCTCCGAGGATGTTGCTAAGACAACAAGAACAGGTAAAACACGTAGAAGAATGTGTCGCTCAGGAAACAGAAGTGTGAAATCCAACTCTAACGACTCAACCGCAAAGACTATGAGAACTTGAAGAATGTCTTCAACACTATTTCAGGTCAAGGAATTTGAACCCATGCAATGAACAAGATAACGCAAATTATATTCTAAGTTCTGAAAAATATATCAGCATCATAAACGAGATGTAGATCAAGTATCAACTAAGGCAAATCATTTCCACCCTGGTATTAAATACATATTTCTGCAGTAGACAAGATGTCAGAAATCTAACATAAAGAGGATACTTGTTCACACGAAACATCTCAACGTGCAAATTCATTAAGATAGCCCACCTCGTGCTTAAGAAAATCTGCAAGAAATACTCAAAAAGATAATTGTACTTGATCAAGTACCAGAGTGGCACAAATATCCATTATGACTATAAGAGCAAAAAAAAGTAGACAAAAAAAGAAAAATAAAATTACAAAAATTTTACTGTTCCCAAACAAGATTGGCCGTTGTACATTATATACATCCTGTGTCTAAATATAAAGACAGACAGAAGCAAAGTTACACACCTGCAAATCATCTAATTCCTCCCTCATTGAATCAGTGTCTTGCCATTGAATACTGACTTGTGTGAATGTCCTGATAATGGGGTTGAGACAAAAAAAGAATAGATGTTGAACTGCAGTCAAGAACAAGCTGATAGTACTTCTTATACTATGTTGAGAAAAAATATGAAGTTAAAAAGATGAATTGCTAGTAATTGTAGAAAAAGGTTGGGGTGAAGTTTTGACTTTAGGCTCACAGGCCCATGATTTTTTGTAAAATCTCTTTGATATTTTATTGGACAGTTTTAATTGGGTTAAGCTCACCTCCATTTTGGAATGAGTTTTTATATTTTTAGAAGCCCAAAATATTTAAATTTGTGTTATTTTAAAATTATAAAATCTTGTAATTATTAAGGATTTTGAGATTTTAAATCAACCCAACTGTCCCTAACACCCAGCTCCTCTTGGCATTTGAAAATCACCCAAACTCTACTAAGTACACTCCTATTTCAGTTTGAACACAGCAGTCCTTGCTCTAACAATTTCTCTTACCCATGGCATCAGAGGTGGCCAAAAGAACCTCTGCGTGTGATTTTTAATGTTTTCTCTTGTTCTCCTTATTCTTTGTTTCTTATCCCCTCTCCAAAAGATATGACTTGCTGTCTTAAGAACCAGATTTAAATAACTTGAAGGACCTATAAAATATGTCATTCTACAAATCAAAAAACAGCCATTATTCCTTTTTCTTCTTTTGGCTTTTTTTATTGCATGAAATGAAAGATCTCAAACACCAAGTTGTAGACAAATTGCAGAACTAAAAGATGGCCTGTTAATTACAAACTTCAAGAACATTGCAAAAGTTTGCAACCGTACAACAAAGAGAACAGAGAAGGGATGAGATTCTCAAATGCAAGCTACCAGTCCTTAAGAATTAAAAGAACAGATAAAAAATAGCAGACGAAGTCCACTCTAAAGAGGAGAAGAGATGTAACCAATATATAGCAAGATGAAATGGACCAAAGATAATTCACATACCTCTTATACCAAGAGAAATCATTAGGTATGCTGGCTTTAGCATTTTTTAGATGATCGAGTTGCACCAAGACATCTAGTAACTTCAACATGGACCTAGAGTAGAGAGATACTCAGAAAAAGCATGGTGACACCTTCAGGATTTATGAACAACTCTAATGACATGAACGTTTCTATGAGGCTGAGGAGCTCAAGTTCAAACATATACAGCACTTGAAATCAGGTTAATAAAATTAGAAATAAAATAAGTGATCAAGTCCCCCAAAATAAAAGTTCTAACAGACCAGAGATGAGTGATTGTCGGGCCATTTATGCGCCGTTCAGGTCTAGAGAAGCGCTGCATATCAGCAGCTAGCTGCATTGCAAAACAACAATTTTTGAATCTGAAAGTTTGAGTCAAGCTTCAATACAGAAATGAAACGAGATATAAGAGTTCATACTTTCGATGCAGCTGATGCTTGCCAGCGCTGAATTTCACGGAGACGACTCATCTCCAAGTCCAAAACTTGGTATGTTTCTAGATACAAATCAGCTTGACTTTGCTTCATAGAATCAGGAAGCTGCCACATAATTTGCATTATAAATTATCATTACCCCAAAAGTCTAAGCTCAAATGGGAAAAAAAACTGTCAGAAGTCTGGTGAGAGAGTAAATTTAGTTTTTAATATAGCATCTAACATCCCACCACATATGTGAGCCAAGACTTCCCTTAATGGATTATGTGCTTCGATCGACTAGATTTTGCTCATAGAATCGAGAAGCTTCCACATAATATAGATTGCAAATTGCCATGATGCCAAAAGCTTAAGCTAATAGGGAGTATAAAGTTTTGTATTTTAAATGTATATTCTAAACATGGAAAATGATAGGATTACTACTATTTCACTACCTATTTACTACTCATTTTGTATTCAATTTTTTTTTAATTTTTTATTTTACTTAATGGTTAAAGAAGTGACTATTAGTAAAATTATATATTTTTTAAATTTTTTCTTGATGGCTAAGGATATTGAAAAAATACTTAAAAGAAAATAATAAAAAAAAAAAGAAATTCCTAATACCTTATAAGTAGTAAATGGGTAGTGATAGGGTAGTAAGCCTATCACTACCCTTCTAACATTCCGCCTAGTATATCAGCTTAGACTCTCTCAATGGGTGGAGAACAACAAGAATAAATCTTTAACTTGTATAAGAAGCATAGAATAGAGCTCAAATTCAAACTTACAGCCACCAACTCTAATACAAATTACCAATAAGCCAGAAACCCAATTTAGTACTTTTACCAAAATGATCAATAAGTACTTTTACTAATAAAAATGTAACTTTGTTATCAAGTGAATTCAACTTGTTTTGTAGGTATTACATGTATTCAACGATTAAACATGTAAATGTATTCATCAAAAAAAGGTTTGACATACACCTCAGGTGTAATTCTAAGGAATGTTATTTGTCATTAGTGTATGCCTTAGACAAAAAACATGTGCCTTAGCAAGAGGCCCGGCAAAATTTTCATGCGTTGATGTATTTTGGATGTGTTTCCCCTAAAAGCACATCTTGGTGCACACTTATGGAAACTATACATATGCATATTCAGTTGTAGATACAATGACCACAGACACATTTGTCCATATACCATGACCAAATTTCTCCAGAAAAATCTTACTTCAAACTAAACCCAGAATTAACCTGAGGAAGCGCCTTGACACAACTGCGATAGGTATAAAGCACGGATGCCATCTCCTTCCCCTCTTGGATAAGGGCATTCTGCATGTGTTACAGTTTTGCCATTATATAGCTGACATTTAAATATCCCAGACATTTGAACAGAAGGTAACTGCATGAACAAGTATACGCATTCACAAGATATAGTAAGAGGTTAAACAATAATAGCATACCAGCTGGTTTAGCGCCTTTGTATCCTCTGACAGTGACAGGCGGTATGCTGAAACGTCACTGTACTCTACAAAAGAAAGTATTCATAATTATATTTGCCAAAATATTGCATCTAGAGGCATAAGTAAAAAAAAATTAATCCTACAATTGAATGGAACAAAATCAATGAATGATCAATGTGCACCATACATATTACATAGTTCCCTCAAACTTCAATATATATTCAAAAATATCAGAAAACCTTATTGGACTTGAGGTAAATCAGAACTGCAATCATAACATATGCCACCTTAAGTTTGCAATACATACTATTGGAGAACCATATAAAGGAGCCAAATAAATAATAGAAATAGCATTTCTTAATGCACGCGCACATTGCCCAAGAGATAAGCAGAAGTTCTGAAAGGACAATCGTTTCAAAAATTCAAAAATAAAATGACCAGAGTAAACCCATTCTGAGCTCTTTCACGGTTCTCCTTGCACTCAAAACACAAACTTATTTGTTTCCAGCCAAATGCTCCACATCACACACAAGGATACTACCCTCCAAGCAATAATATATCTGTCCCCAGCAATGATTTCTCCCTGAAAACTCCAACCTTCAAATATAATTAACAAAAAAACCCCAGATCACAAACCCCTCCTCTTTTATCTCTTGTGCCCTACCCCCAAATCCCAAAACTTAACCACCAACCCCTCAGCCAACCCTTCCTCTTCCTCTAACGAGACTCCTCTCTTCCATCCCTCCATTTTCTCTCTTTTTCTTCTCCGTTGTCTCTTCTTGTCAAGCCATTAAAGGCTAGATAGAGCTTCTAGTCCACAAACTCACCAAACACCCCAACCATTGGAAGTGCCGCCCCATATCCATCCCCCCATGACAACCAGTATTTCCCACGGCCTAGAATGCGGCCACCACAAGCCTCAAGTTAAGCTTGGATCTCAGCCTCTTTTTGTTAGGGGTGGAAATTCGTGTTTTCAGGTCATGTTCGTGTTGTGTCAAGTCATGAACATTTGACTGTATAAGTCAACACAAACCCGATCCATTAACATGTCAAACTTTCAAACTCTAACCCAACATATTTAGTTAACAGGTCGTATTGTGTCACCCATTTTAACCCATTTAATAATTAATTAGAAATAAGTCAACACAAAACGACTCATTCAAAACTATCTTATATAAATGGGGTGGACTAGCACACAAAACCCATTTGACCTGATTAACATAGTTTTATATAAAATTTAAAATCTATATTTATTAGTAGCCACAATATCTTTAAAAAAAAGTAAGACAACCTACTAACAAAAGATATCAATATTTTTAAAATTTTAACATATAATAAAACCAATATTACAAACCCTACAATAACAAATATGAGCATAGGTCCAGAATTACAATCTCAATAATAAAAACATAAGCATATTGAGAAATAACAATATTACAACTTAACAATAATAAAATTATAATTTTGAAATAAAATCTAAATGGGTTAAAACGAATTGATTTCGAGTTAAGCAGGTTGACCCGTTTATAAATCGTGTCCTAACAGGTCAACCCGTTTTAACTCAACCTCATTAACATCAAACTCAAACTCGCTAATTTCGTGTCGTGTCCATGTTGGGTTCACGGGTCGTGTCACATATTATAACCCCTATTTTTTGTCACCAAATGCTTCTACAGTGGCCACCTGAAAGGACTTTTATTTATCTATTTTTTCGAAATTTTTTTCTTATCACCTTTTCAAGGACTTTTAATTGCAAATAGGGGTCGAACCACCACCCACTGCCATACATGCACCCCACCAAAAGTCTTCTGCTGTCCGGCTACGCCTCCCATAAATAGAATCATTTTGACCAACATATGCTCCACACGCGCTGCCATGTTTTGCCACTTATGAGTTCACCATCCTTTTTTGCTAGAAGCTTCATGCTTCTTTTTCTGAAAGTTACCTTTGTATTTTTTTTTTATAAGTAATAAAAGCTTCATTAAGATAAAGATGGGCATAGCCCAGGTACACTGGAGGTATACATGAGCATACACCTATTTAAGAACTAGAAACTGAAGCAAGAAAATCATGGAAGCTTAGGCCATTAAAATCTAAAACAATGGCCCATAGAAAAAGAGTCTTCCATAAGAAACACCAAAACTCTTCCGAGGAACGTTCATGATCCTCAAAAAGTCTCTTGTTTCTTTCATTCCAAATACACCAACAAATACAAATTGGAGCCATCCTCCACAAAGATGCAATTTGCGGAGTCCCAGTGATTCCTCTCCAGCTTGCTAAAAGCTCTACCACCCGACCTGGCATTACCCAAGCTATTCCCATTCTGTTAAAAAAATAGTTCCATATCTCACTTGCGAACTTGCAATGTAGGAGTAAGTGGTCCACTGTCTCTCCATTGTTTCTACACAAACAGCACCAATCCACAATTATCAAGCCACGTCTTCTAAGATTGTCAGTGGTCAAAATCTTCCCTAATGCTGCTGTCCAAATAAAGAAGGCAGCCTTGGTGGGTGCTTTACTTCTCCATATATTCTTCCACGGAAACTTGGGCCTTTGTTGCATGGTAATGGCTTCGTAAAAAGAACGTACCGAGAATTTCCCCTTTCTATTCGGACTCCAAAACATCACATTTTCAGTTGTGGCAGCAATGGGCACACTGTACAGTAGATTCATAAATTCCAGCAAGTCATTGACTTCCCAATCGTTTGCATCCCTGGTAAGGCTAATATTCCATTCCTGTGTGTCTTGATTGATCACCCTCAAATCAGCCACCACCGCTTCTTTTTCCCGTGCAATAGCGAAGATTGTGGGATAGGCATCTTTTAGAACCAAATCACCCACCCACCTATCCATCCAAAAGCTGATCCTTCTACCATCTCCCAAACATAACCGGGTATTACGAGAAAAGGAATCCCACCCCTTCCTTATATACTTCCAAAGCCCCACCCCATAAGTCCCCCTTCCCTCTCTTGAACACCAACCCCCACACTCACTACCATACTTTATATCAATCACTCATTTCCATAATGCTTCCCTCTCAAAGTTATACCGCCACAACCATTTGCCCAATAATGCCGTATTAAAAGCCCTTATATCCCGAACCCCCAACCCACCATCTCTCAATAAAGTACATATCCTATCCCATCCCACCAAGTGATACTTAAACTCTTCTCCTATCCCACCCCATAGGAAATCTCGCTGAAGTTTCTCCAATCTCTGCGCTATGCTAGCTGGGAGTGGGAACAAGGATAGAAAGTATGTAGGAAGGTTAGATAGAGTACTTTTGATCAAAGTTAGTCGCCCCCCTTTTGATTAGTATACCTTTTTCCATCCAGCCAGTCTACGTTCAAATTTTTCCAGCACCCCCTCCCAAACAGACCTTGCTTTGAACGAAGCCCCCAGTGGAAGGCCCAGATATTTCAAAGGCAAGGAAGAGACCACACAACCCAAGATATTGGCTAACCCCCTGATATTCTTTACTTCCCCCACCGCAACCATCTCCGTTTTAGCGAGATTGATCTTCAACCCGGACACGGCTTCATAGCAAAGCAAAATAGCTTTCAAAGACTCTATATGACCTGCCTCTACCTCGCAAAATAATAAAGTATCATCTGCAAACAAAAGGTGAGAAATAATGATGGAGTCATGATTGCCCCCCATGTTAAAACCTGAGAAAAAACCACCCCCTACTGCCGCTGACACCATTCTACTTAATGCCTCCATCGTCAGAACAAATAATAGGGGAGATAGAGGATCTCCTTGCCGCAGCCCCCGCGAGCTATTAAAGAAACCCACTGGGTCCCCGTTAATCAAAACCAAGAATCGCACCGTTGATACACAGTGCCTTATCCACCGCTTCCATCTTGCCCCAAAACCACATCTATCCAACAAATAAATCAAGAAGTCCCAATTCACATGGTCGTACGCCTTCTCCATATCAAGTTTACACAAAATACCTGGGATTCCGGATCTGATTCTACTATCCAAACATTCATTTGCTATAAGAACCGAGTCTAGAATTTGCCTCCCCTTCACAAAGGCGTTTTGAGATTTAGAAATGATCTTTTCCATTACCGTGCTCATTCTATTAGCAAGAACCTTTGAGAGTATTTTATACACACTGCCCACAAGACTTATTGGTCTGAAATCAGGGACCTCCATTGCCCCAGCCTTTTTAGGGACTAAAGCAATAAAAGTTGCGTTTAAGCTTTTTTCAAACTTGCCATGCGCAAAAAATTCCTGAAAAACCAGCAATACTTCTTCTCTCACCACCTCCCAGCAAGATTGAAAAAAAGCCATAGCAAAACCATCCGGCCCTGGTGCTTTATCCTTATTCATTTTCTTAATTACTTGGTGTATCTCTTCCTCTTCAAACGGTCTCTCCAACCAAGCTCTACTAGTTTGATCTATGGTCTCAAAAGCTAAAACATCTAGAGTCGGCCTCCATTCATGCGGTTCCGCTAGCAACTGTTGAAAATGACCCACCACATGTTCTTTTATGACCTCTTGATCTGAAATATTTTCACCATTAATGTTCATAGACTCAACAGCATTGAATCTCATATGCGCATTAGCCACCCGGTGAAAGAATTGTGTACACTTATCCCCCTCCTTTAGCCACAAAGTCCTTGACTTTTGTCGCCATGATATTTCCTCCATTAAAATCAATCTTTCTAATTCAGCAATTACTTGAACTTTACGGTTATTCCCCTCCCCTACTCCCTCCAAGGTTTGTAACTCTTGAAACAAATCCTTTTTTTGAGAGGTTACATCACCAAAAACCTGTTCATTCCATATCTTCAAATCCTTTTTCAATGCTTTCAACTTTTCCGCCAAAACCTTGCTCGGATTGCCTTCGAAGGAATATGAACTCCACCATTGCCTAATCAAATCCACAAACCCCTCAACTTTTAGCCACATATTTTCAAACTTAAATGGCCTTCTACCCCCTTGTATGCCACCACCATCTAACATTATGGGAAAATGATCCGAACATATTCTCGGGAATCTTTTCTGAGTTAGGCCGGCGTATTGTGATTCCCACGAAGGGGAAAGAATAAATCTGTCCAACCTCGACCACGCATGGTTGTTGGACCAAGTAAATTCCCCTCCCATTAACGGTATATCCATAAGTCCCATCTCGGAAATGAAGTCTGAAAAATCTGCCATGGCTTGATTTTGACCAGCCCCCCCTGATCTCTCACTAGAAAATCTAGTCACATTAAAATACCCTCCGATATACCATGGCGCTTCCCAACACGAGCATAACCCAGCTAACTCCTCCCAAAGCAACCTCCTTTCGCTAACGATATTAGGGCCATAAACCCCAGCAAAAGCCCACAAGAAACCATCATCTATATTTCTGAAGAGACATCCCACCGAGTGTTCTCCCACAAACTCTTCTATCATCTCCACCACCCTCTTATCCCACATAATCAGGATCCCCCCCGGAAGCCCCGTTCGACGGTAAGAAATTCCACCCTACATAAATGCAACTCGACAAACTTCTAATAATTCTTCTATCAATCTGCTTCAACTTTGTTTCCTGTAGACAAATTATATCCCCCTTCCATTGTCTTAATAAAGCTCTTACATGGAGACGTTTGTTAATCTCGTTAAGTTCCCTAACATTCCAGCTTATAATTTTAGGCTTCATTTAACAGCTGATCCGACCCTCCCTTTATTTCTTCCACGGCTTGCACTCCCCTCCTTGCCATCATAGTTAATGGACCTGGTGAGTCTCCTTAACTCCCTCTCTCTTTTAGACCCAGCCCCCTGCTGTCCTGCCTCAATGGCTATAATCAATGCTTTAAACTGTTCTTCATAACCCACACAAGAGATTCCCAGACAATTTTGAAGATCCTCTATCTTTTTCAACAACCATTCGGATGATCTAGTAGGAGATAATATGCTGATAGGGGTTGGATCTGCAACATCATCTTCCTCACCCTCTAACACACTGTCACACGGGTCAAACAGGACCAGGTTTCCCTCCCCCTCTATTTTCTCTTGATCTGCCGAGATCTCCTTAGTCACCATATCTAAGGAATTCAAAACAGATTCCTCATGTTCCTCCCCAAACTTACATACTTCTCTCCAAGATCTGAGATTAGCTTGCACTAAGTCAATTGGCATAGAAATAGCCATTCCCTCCACTTGCTGGTCAACCACGCTGAGAGGCAAAAAATCTCCCTCTATTATTTCCCCTGGTTCTATACTCAAACTTTCTCCTACTACATCACAAGCCTCCATCGGCCCTTTCTATATCCGTTCAGACCCTGAAAACGAAAACTTCTGTGTTACTGGACATTCCGTAACTTGACCGAGAGAACGCTCCCTCGCCGTCTCCTCCTCCAGCGGCGGCATCAACATCGGATCACCACCTGACGGCTCACCTCCCTCCATCAACCATTTCTGTCCGAGACCCGGTCCAAGACTCGGGCCCACTTGATGCGTATCGGGCCCCTTGCAGAGACCCACAGCCGATACCTGTTTTCGGCCACCAGACACTACCCACTTCTTGCGTGGGCTTTTGGAAGGCCCCAGCCCGATGGGGACCATTTTCCCCTTGCCTTTCTGTAGCCCATTAAGCATTTCCTCCTCTCCCCTTATTTCCGGTTCTTTTCCAATTTCCTCAGAGCCCACCTGCATGGACCTTTCCTCCACCTGGCCCAGACCCACATTCCCCCCCTCCTCAACACTGCGTTTCAATAAAGCCAAAGACTCTTGCAAAATTCCCACTTGCTTCTCCATTTCAGCCAACGCATGCACCACAGTTTCCATATTCAACCCCGACACCCCTCTGCCATCCCCTACACAACAATGTCTCTTCACTAGAGAGGAAAACTCAACTGCTCCCTCTGCATATTTTGGCGCTCGAGACACGGCTTCACTATACGAAAGGGACTGGTTCCTCTGCAACGATGAAGAAATTTGAAATGGACAACTACCCCTGTTTTGTCCTCCCAGACCAGAGTATGATGCTGTGAGTTCCTACAGCAACTCCTCAAGGTTCCTCCACCCCACCCCCTTCTTTCCTTCTGGTATCATTAACACCCCACGACGTTTCCCTTGTCCAAACTCTGATAAGGAGAAAAAACTCCCATAAGAGTTACGTTGTCGCTGTAACACCAAAACTTGAGACACACTTCTACGTGACTTAACAAACTCTGGTAGCCCCCGGTATGCTACTCCTTCCTTAACCATTGCAGCCAACCACCCCAGTGATCCTTGCTCAAGAGATACATGATTAACAGCTCTACAACTGCTCTCTGTACATCTCCACCACCTCTCACTAACCTTCTCAAACTCAAAGCATTTCTGGTCAATAATGATGTTCCTAATCCACCCCATTTCAGCACAACTACTCCTAGATTAAGACACACAACTGGACTAAGAAACTAATCTAATCACCTCTGGTACACCCACCATCAAAATGGATCATTGTAATCTCAAGTGTACGGAGAGAAAAGAGAGAAGAGAGAGAAGAAACTAATCTGTGGTAAACTAAAAGTAGTTACCTTTGTATGCTCCCTAATCCAACAAAGTGGGAGAGGAAATCCTCAACAACCACTCCAAATACGAACAATTGTAGTGCACACCCTAGCGCTGATGGACTCTCCTTCAACCACTGAAAGCATCTCCATGACGGCATTTTCTCAATCATGAGTTGAGAAATTAAGGGACCAAAATCATTAGATTCCATTTCCAGCTCTGTTTTTATTTTCTGTATTATAATGTTTGGTTTGGGATGTTTGTTGGGATCTCCCACCGCCTGCTATTGTGCCTTTCTTTAATTTTCTTAATCTAATTTGCCAACCAAAAAAAATTAAAAAGATATAAGTATAAATATAATTTGTATTTTGTATCTAGTAATTCTGATAAATTGGTAACTTTTCAATGAATCAAATTCTAACTTCTGTGCTCGTTAAAAAATATTAGATGCATTAGTTTTTCAAAAGAGAAAGGTCCCATTTCTTCTAGGCATGACTCAAGCCAAATGAACTTGATTAAAGAAGCCTTTACACAGCACAAGCAATCTCACAATGTAGTACAAGATGATCAAGGGACTCGCCACTTGTAACAACCCAATGAAAGCCCAGTCTCAATATCGGCATATACTCCAAAGAGACAAATCAATGTTACAATTGGAGCACATTGGAATATTAGAAAAGGCAAGAACTTCTGCATCCCAAGCAATGTGTGATCCAATTCACCATCCTCCTACACTCAATCCAACATAACAATCTTCCCCCCTTAAATCTCTAACGAGATGTAACCTTCAACTTACAGGATTGAAACTTGGCTCTAATACTATTTGTAACAACCCAAGGAAATCTCCAATCTACATTTGGGCCTACACTCCAGAAGGACTAGTAAATATTAAAATTGGAGCCCATTAGTATCATTGTAAAGGGCAAGAACTTCTCTCTCCAAAGTAACGTGGGATCTTATTAACCACCTAATTCCTATACTCAATCTGTGGTATTACACTACTCCTCTCACACATGTAGCAACAATTATTCAGAACAATGTGTCTCTTCCTTAGGCTTCACAACTTGAATGATACATTATACTTCACAACCTATTATAGACTAAAAGTTTAATTAGCTAAGTTTACAATTTACAAAGACAATATTTTTTCTCAAAGGGACTATTACTTGTTAAGATAGACTTGCATTCAAATAATTATAATTGTTAAATAGGTTTCTAACACCTCGTATTATACTTCTTTTTCCCCTTTTCTCTCTCTCTCTCCTTTCATTTATGATGTTCTCTTTGCCTCCCTTTCACATATGCTCTCTTGCTTATATATCATATATTTTTTACAACTTTGGTTATATATTTTGTATCATATTTTCAGGACTGCAAAAATTTCTGTATGGCTTCATCACTGTACTAGGAGTCTTATATATTGAATTTAATTCTTTTTGCAAATCAAATATTCTTCCTCAATTATTCAAATGTGGAGATTTTCACAATACTTGGGCCCAAAAAATTAAATGATAGAGAGTTAAATAGAAACGGTAAAACAAAAAAGACCAGAATACAGTTTCCAATAATACAAGGCCTGAATTAATCCCGTAGCCTTCCCTTCATGGACAATTTGTATAGATGCATCAAAATCCAGTTGAACCACCATTGTATGCATATCATAAATAACGTTTAAAAAGTTTTGCATCAGTAGAAATGACATTTTGGAAGCATGTAATACTTGAGCAAAGATTTCTTTCCCATAAAAAATTAGCGTCCCACACAAAAATATTAAGCACCAAAAAGCCTTATAAGTTAGAAATTTTAAAGAAATGAATACCGATTGGACTCTCGGTTGCACCTCTCTCAGTTGACACCCAAACTCCTGGTCCTTGTACATCTGGTTGCTCATCCTACACAATTCATCCGCAAAATGACTATATATACATTTTAAACGTGATGAAATCTATAGATTTTTCAAAATAACATTATATAACATTCCACTTTTCTCCTCTTTTTTACTATATTAAACTTCTCACTGAACAAGTTGCTGATAATACTATTTTGAGCAATCGCAGAATTACCTCTAGCGAGAATGTAGAAAGAGCTGCGATGGCTTCCTCAACAGGGACAGCCATTAATGAAGCTCTAACTCGTAATTAATAATCTTCCAGCCAATTATGGCGAAACAAGTTGAAGGCACTACTACAAAGTGAGTAGGTGAAACCACTGCATCTTGGCCAAACGGACAGATCGAGAATGGTGGAATGAGGAGCGTAATTGGTCGCGGTTTTGGGTTTCGGTTGGAGAAAGGGCTACTCGTTTCCGGGAAATGTTTGTCAGAAAGGTCGCTGGGAGCCGGGAGGTGCTGTATCGCTTGTCTAATGATCTGGAGGCTGGAGCCCGACTGTAAACAGAGCGTTTAAAATTACCAAATTGGACAGTGAGCAGTTGAGCTAAATGGCCTCTTCAATGGTCTTTCCATCTCTAGAAAGGGTGTAGTGCTCTCACTCATGGTCGCTTCCAAGCTAATCCTCCCCCACTTGCCTTTTTAGCAACTGACTGGGTGGGGTTAGACCGTTAGATCTACGTTTCTCAAAGAGTCAAAAAAAAAAAAAAAAGATAAATAATTTCTAAGACTTCTACGTCACATAGTCTCTACATAAATAATTTAATTTATAAAATAAATTTTAAAATTTAAATCTTATTAAAAATATACCGATCAAATGATACTATACGGATGACATGTAGTATAAAAACATTGAATATAACCAAATGGTTATCCATTAGGCAAGAAAAATATTATTTAAATTAAAAGGCAAAAAGATCATACCCTTTCTCTTGCAACGACGGAGTAACAGGGTCAACTATACAGCTAATTTTTATAACTAAAATCATTATAGATCTTGTTGTAAAAGATTGATTATTAGATAATTCATAAGTAGAATCAAAGGAGTGTGAACTATACAAGTTAATAATAGCATAGAGGGCACCTTGCCATTTAAAATTAACCATTGAAACAATGTAACCAACCATTTTTTTATCCATTTAGATTTACTACTTAGTGTTTTTATTTAATATGCATTTTTGCCTAAAAGAAAAAAATAAAGATCATGGTCAAGAATGTTATAATAGAAAAATCCATTGGAGTTTTTATTTTATACTAAAGAAGGGAAATAAGTTATTCATCGAAGTTACATTTATTCAATAACCAAAACTAAACGATGATATATAGCTTGAAAACATAGAACAAAAAATCGTTTATTTGCATCAAGTTTTTTCAAGTTTTTTAAGGGCTTATTCAAGACTTACTAAAACTATTACTAAACAAAAAAGAAGAGATTTGTTTTCAGCTTATCAGGATAGAGGTAGGAAAATGATAGATTCTCGTCGATTGTGGATCGCTCAGATAAAGGCACTAATTCGTTGGAATAGTGTATACTATAATTCTAATAAGATAATACACAATCTGTACAATAGGCAACTACTTCTTAATCATAAAATACTTGTGCAAATAACTATATTAAATAGAAATTTTCTTTACCTAATGCCCCCGAACTCCGCTTGATATTTGACGGAGCTTAAAGTATCGGAACATGCAACACTTGATTATATACCTCGTTTATGACAATTGAGGATACAACACACTTAGCATGCATCTAGTAGTATGCAGTATTTACAGTAGATAATTTTTTTTTAGTAATACACTATGTACCATAATGCTATATCCCAAAACATGGTCATAATTCTACAAGTATTCACATATCAAAAGTTATACATTGAGTTTGAATCAGAACATGTATTGGAGACTACACTCCATAAGTACAGGCATAATAAAACTACTAAACTAAATATCAAGCCGCTCACGCAAATCAGCAATAAGCCCCAAAATGGAATCCAAAAGTGGGAGCACCAACTCCATAAACTCCTCAAGCGTCCAATGTAGCCTACTCAACCTTGTCCAATTGGTTGAGTACTGATCCACGATCCCCTGACATATCGTCTACTAGAAGAATGATAGTTCGAACAACTAAATGAAATTTTACACATCTCAGCAAGTACAACTCCTAAACTACCAGAAATATAAATCAACAAGCATTACAGTAAAATTTAGGGGTGTCCTCCCAACCCCCGTGTGGTGGGGTGAATTATCCTGTTGGCATGGCGACGGCCCCACCCCATAATACGTTGCCCTACCCCGTTTATATATATATATATTATATATGTATTATAATTATATAATTATATAATATAGTTTTTTTTTTTAAATCCCTTAAGTGACCAAAACGGCATTGTTTTGGCGCCTAGGGTTTTTTTTTTTTTTTTTAATTAAGCTAGTGAACTCAAAATGGTGTCGTTTTGGATTTACTAACCTAAACCACCTCGATCTAAAGCCCCCTGCCTAGGGCCCCATATTCTCCTTCCCCTCGATCAGACTTTAGAGCCTTTAGTTCAACCCTAGCCCCCTCGACGCTAGTTCGTGATCTCCTCTCCATTGTCACAGCCCCCTATCACATTGCAATGACCTCCTTGTCGTCTGTGCTAGTTGTTGTCGCCGAAGGTAAGTCCGAATATCTCATCGACTCATCTCCTTTTTTTTGTTTTTAATTTATATTTTTATGGAATTAAATGGAGGATGAGATTAATGAAGATGGAGGATGGGATTGTGAATCTTGTGTTGCGGAGGATTGCTTGTGCATGTATGTGATGGATCCGATTGTGATTGAATGTTTGGATTGTGATTTATTAGGGTTTTGTGATTTATTTCGATTTTCATGTGTTTTTCCTTCCACCTTCGATTTTTCTTCAACCATTCATCTCCACATAAACTGATGAACACAAGAACACATAAATCAACCAAATAGCAAATCGGTTTTCCTTCAGCCTTCGGTTTTGAAGATTCAATACCTTCTTTTTTTTTTTTTTTATAAATAAAGAGATTCTATACCTTGTAATTTATTATAACAGTCATGATAAAGGACAATATATATAAAAATATATATATATATATATATATATATATATTTATATATATGACGTATTTTAAATAGTAATTTAATTAAAAGGTAAACAACTACATCCTAAAAATAATAAAACCGGTTTTAGAATGCATTGCACTCGGTTAGAGACTAATATTTTTCATGTTTGCTATAATTTTAGATTTGTTGTTTACTTGAGTTAATGGAAATACCGACAGATTCTAGTGTGAGCTCCCCTATTCAGGGCACCCCTGCCTCTATCCCTACCCCTACTCCTATCTCTACCACAATCACTGTGACGCCCCCAAATCCCACATACGGACACGTAGAAATCGAAATGTCGGGATGATGACAACACGAGTCACCACCCTATCGACAAGTGCCAAGTGTGTGTACACGTAACAAGTGTGCAAATAAAAACACACAGCGGATAACAAAAGTCTTATAACTAAGTACTAGAATTTTTCTTTGTTTACTGCAAATCCGATTAAAACATACATAATAAAATATTATAAGCCTCAAATATCGTTTCAAACCAAACTACAAGGCATAAAACTCTAAATCAATACTCCGGCGGAACCGCCTCCTCGGGCTCAGCCTCCTCCTCTTTCTCGACCTCTGCATCAAAATCTACGGTACAAAATGGTGCCGCATATAAGTAAAGATCCAAATGCCACAAGATAAAAACATATTAAACTCAGTAATATGCATGAAAGAATGCTAAATGCACATATCCCATAAATCCACATTTTCCACGCACGCCAAAAATCCCATTTTGGTCCAAAACATTTCCTTTAAACATAACCTCGCCATTATCCCCAATAATGGCCCAAAAGCCAAACCATCAGAGCACTGTAGACGGAAATTATAGGCAGGACTTTACCACCATCCTGCTCACCACCGTTCCTACGCGTGCACCGTAGGCGGGAATCACAGGCGGGATTCTACCACCATCCCTGCTTATCACCATTCCTATACATGCTTCCGACTCAAACCAGTCAATCCAATCGTTCACATAAACCAAAAATATTTCTCGCCTGAAAGTCCAGTTTTCAAGTTCCAACACATGTACATACATGCAATGCACACCTTAAGACACAATTCATCTAACAGATAACAAAATCAATAATAACCAAATACTCCGTCGTCAAATCCATTCGACCCCCGACTCCTTGGACTCAGTTCAGAATTAACCAATCAGTTAATGAATTTATTGAAAAAGCAATAATATATTTAAATCTAAAATAGAGTTTGGAAAATACTTACAGCGCTATAAGATATTTTTCGAAGGATCATAACGTTGCAAACGGCAGAGAAAAATCAACGTAACAATGTATTTTACACTGTTACCGTGGGTTGTAAAATACCCACTTTCGAACGGGAACAAACCAAGACTTGGGATTGATAGGGAAAGGCCTAGAAATGTTTATGAAACTAATGGAAGTGAGTTTTGGCCTTTGGTGGCAGTGGAAACGGCGGTGGAAGCAGAAAAAGGGCAAATCGGAGTTGAGCTCGTGGGAGCTGCTTTGGCAACGGATCGGGGTCGAAAATGGGTGGTTTAGGACGGCAAGAGGTAGGTGATGAACTAGTGAAAAGATGGTGGTCGGAGGTGGAGCGACGGTGGCGGAAATGCACAAAAATCGTGAGACTTAGATGGGCTTTAGGCGGCAAATGACAGCTCGAATGAAGGTGAGATTTGGTGGGGTGGTTCACCGGCCGGAGGGGGAAATTTCTGAGTGGGTGGTGCCGGCCACGTTGCCGGCAAGCGGCGGTTCTGGGCTGAAGAAGCAACTGGCAACACAGAGAGGGAGAGAAGGTGCAGCGCGGGGGAGAAGAACAGGGAAGAAAGAAAGAAAAGAAGAAAAAAAGACAAGAAGGAAAAGAAAAAGAAAAAGAGAAAAGAAAAAGAAAAGATGAGGGAAAAGAAATGAGGTCCAATCCTCACCCCTGTAGTCCAAAAACTGATTCGACGAAAATAATTTTAAAAACTATAAAACGACTAATTAATTTAAACACCACATCACGTTAAAATATAATAAATAACTAATAAAACTAAGAACTAAATTTTAAATCCAAAAACAAATTAAATTAAATTACACAGCAATTTAAATTCAAAACGATAATTAATATAAAGAAAAGTCCACAAAACAAATATCACAACTAAATAAATCTAATTAAAACACAATAATTTAAAATAAAAGAAATAATATATTAATTAAATTAAAATACTCCTTTAGTGAAAATACACGTAAAAATGGGATGTCACAACCACTACCCCTACCCCTACCACTATGCCTACCGTTACGAAATCTTGTCCTGTCCCCAAGCCCAACAAGAAACCTGCTTCCATAGTTTGTTCTTATTTTACCAAACTAAAGGGTGGTGACCCTAATACCCCCAAGCCAAGTGTAACCATTGTGATAAAATTTATGGATGTCATTATAGGAAACATGGCACATCACAATTAAAGGAGTGCTTAGAAGAGTAATATAAAAAAAGTTTAATTATAAGATCTTTGCAAGAGAAGAGTCAATCTATGCTAGAAATTAGACTTTAAAAAATGAAGGATGGGAATAGTGGGGGTGTAACATTGAAGGAGTACACGAAATATGATCTTAGCGAGTGGAGGATACACCTAGCTCGTATGGTCATCATGGAAAAGCTACATTTTCAAATTGTGGATGGAAAAAGGTTCTAAGCGTATTCTCACTACTTGGAACCCAGGTTTCAACTTCCTTCTCGTCACACAATGACAAAGGATGTAGAAAAACATTATTAATCTTAAAAAGAGAAATTGAGGGGTTTTAAAGTAGGTTAGCTTGTTTGCCTCATCATTGATTGTTGGACATCGGTCCAAAATTTTAATTAAGGCTCATGCTGCAACCCAGTAGGATCTAGTTACCTAGGATATGAAGCTAGAGTCTACCCAGAAAGAGTTGTAGGAGGTCCAGTGGGACTGGGCCTTGATAACCAGGCAGCGCTCGCAGTAGTTGTCAAAGAATTTCATCCTCACTCAGGAGGCACAGAACCAGAGGAAACAGCTAAAGAAGGCCAAGGAACGGGTCAGTGAGCTCGTGCAGATGGCGATCGAGAAGGACCTCGACCTCATGGCTCGAGATCTTGGGCATAACAGCTTAATATACTCAAAGTATATCAATATGTCAATTAAAATTTATAATTTTCATGATTAAGATAAATCATTATAATTGACAAGTTATGGTCTTATTTGATAAAAGATACAAGAGGTACGGGAAAATGGATTTTACATTATTAAGACTTGAGCTAATTGACTAATAGAAAGCAATTTAGAGGTGAAACCTAAAACATAGAGAGCAGATGGTAAAGAAACATTTTTTTTCTAACAATAGATCAAGAAGAGCCATCAGTTCAAACAAATTGGTGTTCAATATGAATCATATTATAAAAAAAAGATGATATATCATATGGTGCTACAGTCACCAATAATTTGTCCCGAAAAGGCCATTTGATCTTTTTTTTTCATACATTTTTTATATCTTCATATATTTTTAAAAAATTCACATAATTAAAAAATACTTTTTTAATCATTAAGTAAAAACAAAAATTGATTGAGACTTACTGTCGGGACATATCATTGGAATACCAAGCATTTTTCATATCATATATATGTTTGGGTGGTGCTACTCCCATAGAGAGAGCCACCGAGGGAGTCACCAATAGGTAAAATATTTTGTTTTTTTTTTTAATTTTCTTAAATTCATTAAAGAATTTTGAAAAATAAAAATAAAAACCAAAAATTTATTAAAAAAGAATTACTTAACTATTAAGTAAAAAAAAAAAAAAAAAAAGACTCGGTCGGTGGCCACGGATAAGGGGTAATCACTTTCCTAGGTGTTTTGTTACCACCAGAGTCAATGATCCAAGGAGAACTTGACCACACGTGCAACATTACCTAACCAGCTAATGCAACAGTGGAGGAAGGAACCAACCCAACAAAAAGCTCAAAACCGATTCGTCACTGTAAAACCGAACCAAATAGAAAATGATGCAACAATAGGTTTTCAAATCTTCTAAAGAAGAATCAATAAATTCATCCATGGTGCTAATGTGAGGTTCCATACTATTCTACAATCATCGCCTAACAATAGAATCCTCACTCATCCAAACCTCAAAAGTTTCATCTTCCATGGTAGGTGGATTATTTGTCAAATCTTCGTTTTTCGTGTAAGAAGATTTCAAACCATGTGCCTAGACTAAGAGTTTGTTTGGAAAGTGAGATCCTCTTTTCTCATCTTATTTTAAAATTTTTCATAATTTTTTTTTCAAACATCATTTATATATAAATATTTTTTAATTTTTAATTTTTAATATTTTTATCTAATCATTATAAATTTTCTAAACTTTTAAATAAAACAGAAAAAATAATATAACTTTTTCAAATATTAAAACAAAAATAATATTAAAAATTTTATATTTTAATAATATTTTTATTCAATTTATTCTCTTTTATTTCTTAAAATTCAATAAAATATTTTAATTTAAATCATTTTACTACTATTCATAAATTTTAAAATAATTTATTTAAGTATGTCATAATTATAAGATGGTGAAGATTTTTCCTCAACCATGACAACGCAACCAAACAAAACTTGAACAATACCCAACCTCATCCAACCAATAGTGGATAAACAAGTTTAGGTGCAACTAGAACATAAAAAAAAATGTCCATAATCAACCTAACAACAAACAAAGCGTCAACTTCGCATCAACAATTAAAAAAGAGCTCCTATGCCAAATGAGGACACCGAATCCATAAAGAATACAAAAAATGTTGTAAAATAGAAAACTCACATCAAATATCTTCTAAACATTATGGAAAAATTACCATGAATATCAAGAGGGCTTCGGTGAGTCAAACCATGTCCTCATCAGAGTTAGAATGTACGGATGCTAATGTCAGAATGTGACATTCAAGTCCTTGGCTTGACAGAAAAGCAAAGAAGAACAAGAAAACCACAATGAAAACGTGAAAATAAAGCGAGCTTCCATTGTCTTGTAGCGTACAAGCATTTTATTACACTAGGGTGACCATATCATAATTACAATAATACCCTCAAGCTATATAAGTACGTAACAAGTTCTTATAAAAAGAAAAAAAAATTCAATAATTCTAACAAAGCAATAACAGGGTATCGATTTTGCTGTATGAAAAAAAATTTCATAGCCTTAAATGGAATTTTTGTAGTGTCAAACCTGGAGAAAAGTTTGGACGCTTTTATTAATTAAATCCTTAAAGTCATTCTAATTTTTATTTCTATAATCCGAGTTTCAACAACTATTGGGAGCTGAACCTTGTTTTGATTGTAGCCATGACTGTTTGAAGTATAGGTAGAAACTTCCCAGCCCCAAGGATAGCATGGTGGTCCTGGGGTGAGCCCAATGAACCAGACTCATTTCATGTTCATACCACTCTTGGGCCATGGATCGAGACATGAAGGGATATCCCCCATATTCACAGTTATATTATAGAAAATAATGCATTTTGAGCTAGAGCATGTGCTGCCTTATTAGAATTTCTTCTCACACGAAGGGCAGCCCACTCTTGCATCAGCTTCGTCTTGATGTCACCAACTACCATTTCTACTAAAGACCAAGATCCATCTTCTTTAGTAATATCATGAATAATCTGTTGTGAATCTCCCTTGAGGATAACTTTATTGAGACTCAGCTTCAGACCAAAACAAGTAACTTCAAGAGCACCAATAGCTTCTGCAAGCAGATGATCAGGGAAGAGTGGTCTATTCAATCTTATATTGACCAAAATATTCCCAGACTAATCTCTCACTATAATTCCCATGCCAACTTTACACTACTTCTTGGCAACAGCAGCATCCTAATTAATTTTGTACGTGTTCATTGGAGGAGGAATCCATCTTTGATCCATGGAGTTTGTCAATCATGACTGATTTACTACATTTGTTTAAATAGCTTTCATCTCTTATATAACTTCTATAGATTGCTACACTACTGTATTGGGTTGTGTTAGAAAGCACAACAGAAAGTATCTCAAGCTCAGCTTATAAAGTTGTTCCACAAGTTTCTCTAGATCTACAAATCTCAAGTGTTTCCACTTAGTGGTAAAGTGTACTACGTAGTATAAAACTAGAATAACACTTAATAAATCTACAGCCTAAATACTATTTTAAGAGAGAACAAAAAAGAGAGAGATTTTCACTATTCTGCCCCACGTGGGCGCCCTTCCATTTAACATCTCCTACTCACGCACAGTGGGCATGACCCCAGGTCAATATCTTTCTAATGTTTTCAATCTTATTCATACAAGTAAATAGGTTGTGCGACCACCAAACATATCTGTAGAAAGGGGGGAGTACGTACACTAAATCTCTCCCAGAGAAGACTAGCATAGTAACATCCCTAAAGTGTCTGGTTATGTCCTAGACTCATTTGATTACATCAGATCAAGCATTTTCGGAACCCTCTTGAGTTTAGAAAACTCAGAACAATGCTTGACTACCTCCAAATCATTTCAATATGTTCACAACCTTAGTCACCACTAGTATGTAGCGTCATAGTTTGACATCAGCAAACACTATCGAAGATGCGATATTGAAGAATCTTCCCTTTGCACTCATATCATTCAACTTTGGTCGAACTGCTTTCCCAGCAATGCCTCTTTAGACCGTATTAATCATGGCCATAGACAACATGCCAAAGTAGCAGACATCATAACCTACATCTCGTGACATAGTCAAAAGTAAATGACACTTAAAAAAAATGAGACTCACACAGTGAGAAAGAGGGGAACCATTTACTCACTTACTCATTTGGTCGAATAAGCACATGTAGTATGAACATATGTTACAACGGATTTCTCTTTCTCAAAAAACATATGTCTATATCAACACCGTACAGATCTTAGTCTAGCTACTCCTTAAGCGTCTAACCCGAGTTCCTCCATTTGTTCGCCTCCAATGCGTTAAAGAGGATCTCACATCTAGCTAACCACAGGCTACATAGGTTGTGGGGTAACCCATGCATAGTCCTCTCATTGGACCTCATCTTAGCTCCCACTAAAACGACATATCTTTGTGTCAACTAACTTATCCATTTGGACAAGTATCTAAGAACACAATATCTCATCTCTACTTGCTTCTCAAGTGCTAGAGGCGATTGCTCGTGTGAGTGAGCCGATCTAAGCCTGTTGACATATCTTGTGTGTGAATTAGAAAAACAATACGATAAAGACAATAATTGAATTATATTGTATTAATATCTCAAAGGAAAGACTACATTTCAATGTCATTTGAAACACAAAATACATTTACAGTCTACGTAGTCCTAGATTCCTAACATGAGCCTCAAAGACATCTCTTGTTGTGGGCTTCGTTAAGGGATCAGCAACCATGCGACTTGTAGAGAGGTGTTTCAGAACCACTTCCTTTTGCGCTACCATGTCTATGATGTAGTGATATCTGATATCTATGAGTTTGGTTCTTCCATGGTACTTAAAGTCCTTAGCATACGCGAGAGCAGCAGTGCTATCGTAGAATATTGTCACCGGATCTGAAGTATCCGTGCCAATGTCTAAATGCTTGAGGAATCTCCGTAATCAAACATCTTCTTAAACTGCTACAGAACAAGCTATGTATTCTGCCTCCATGGTAAATAAAGCTATACAGGGTTATTTATTGCTGCTCCATGTAATGGCGCCATTGTTGAGCAGAAAGGCATACCCAATGGTTGATTTACGCTCATCTAGGTCACTGCCCCAGTCGACATCGCTGTAACCTTTTAGCTGCAAATTTGAACCTTGATAGCACAGCACATAGTTTGCAATTCCCTTGAGATATTGCATAATCCTCCTGACTGCTTTTCAGTGAGTCAGTTTGGGGTTAGATTGGAATCTACTCACTAAGCCAACTGCATAGCATATGTCAGGCCGAGTACACATCATCGCGTACATCAGACTACCCACAGTATTAGCATAAGGGACACAGACCATATTTTCTTTTTCTATTTGGGTCTTAGGACACAACTGTTTAGATAAGTTCTTGCTTTTTGTAACAGGGGTGTCAATGGGTTTACATCCATTCATTAGGAAAAGCTCGAGGACTTTTTTTATGTAAGTCTATTGGGACAAAGACAAAAGTCTCTTTGAGTGATCTCTGTAGATCTTAACTCCCAGAATGTATTATGCCTCCCTCACCCATATCCTTCATCTCAAAATTGAAGGATAACTACTTTTTTGTGGCGACTATCAACCCTTTATCATTTCCAGCTAGTAGTATATCGTCAACATATAATGACAACATAATAAAACTCTTCTTGGACCTTTTGACATAGACACAATGGTCCCCTGTGATTATCGTAAACCCATTCAAAAGAACGGCTCGATGGAATCTGAGGTACCATTGCCTAGATGATTGTTTTAGGTCATATATTGATCGTTTGAGCTTGCACACTTTGCACTCTTGACCTTTGACCACAAAACCCGTTGGTTGATCTATATAGATCTCTTCATCTAGTTTTCCATTGAGAAATGCTATCTTAACATCTATCTAGTAGAGTTCCAAATCCATGTTTGCTACTAGAATCAGGCGAATTGATATAAAAAGTTTCTCATAGTCTATACCCTCCTGTTGGGTATATCCTTTCGCCACTAAACGAGCTTTATACTTATCTATTGATCCATCCGACTTGTGTTTGACTTTTAGAACCCATTTTTTCCCAATAGTCTTACACCCTGTCGATAGATCAACCAAATCCCAGACCTGGTTAGTCTTCATAGACTCAATCTCATCATTAAGAGCTTTCATCCACTCATCTTTAGTAGAAGATAAGAGAGCCTCATGAATTGTCCTAGACTCATCATCATCATGCGGAGCTACCGTAAAAGCTTCCCTTCAATCTCAAAACGACAATGGGGAATACTTTCACGTGTGCTTCTAAGCGATTGAGGTTGTTGCGATTGATTGACAAGTGGTGTGCTCCCACTAGGATTTAAGTCCTTTTTATTATTTGTAGGAGTTTGAAGAATTTCTTCCCCATTCTCAACTAAATTCCTTGGAGCACTTTCCTCTTATTCCACAATCTCATGAAATTCTAAACTCCTATCAACCTCACCTCTACTTGGAAATTCATTTTCAATGAAGTCCACATCTCGTGATTCAATCTCAGTTACACTTCCATCAGTTTGTTCACCTATTAACACATACCCTTTAGAGTGTTCTGAGTACCTTATAAAGATAAACTTCTTCCCTCTAGGGTCTAATTTCTCATACTTATGAGAAAGATCATAAACAAAACCCGTTGAACCCCATGGCCACAAGTTACTCAAATTTGATTTCTCATCGGTCCATAATTCATATGGGGTGGAAGTTACTAATTTGGATGGCACTCGGTTAAGAATGTAGGCAGCAGTCAAAAGTGCATCCCCCTAAAAAGAAATTGATAGGTTTGCTTGCGCCATCATTGACCTAACCATCTCAAACAATGTTCGATTTCTCATTTCCGCCACGCCATTTTGCTGCGGCATACTCGGTATCATTTACTGTCTTTTGATTCCTTTTTCATCACAGAGCCTTTTAAATTACTCAGAGAGATATTCTCGTCCTCAGTCAGTTCTTAGAGTTTTTAAACTCTTGTCTAACTGATTCTCAACCATTCTTAGATATCGCCTAAAACATTCCAATGCTTCAAACTTATGGGAGATTAAGTAGACATGATCGTAACGTGAAAAATTATCTATAAAAGTGATGAAGTAGACACCTCCGTGTCTTGCCCTCACAC
Organism: Carya illinoinensis; assembly: GCF_018687715.1. Taxonomy (NCBI): domain Eukaryota; kingdom Viridiplantae; phylum Streptophyta; class Magnoliopsida; order Fagales; family Juglandaceae; genus Carya; species Carya illinoinensis. Next base: position 15,938,910 of record NC_056758.1, read on the forward strand.
TCATTGGACCACAGATGTCTGAGAACTAATTGCAGTGGAAAAGATGCCCTAGTGGCTTTTCCAAACGGTTTTCTCTTAACTTTTCCCATTAGACAATGTTCACACGTGGGCAAGATGACCCTAACGAGATTATCTATCAGGCCTTCTCTAGCTAACCAAGTCATTCTATCTTGCCCTATATGGCCAAGCCTAGCATGCCATGTATATGAATCTAAATTATCAGCAGATAAAGAAAGAAAAGGAATCGATTCGTTTATATTAGAATAAACCAAATCCAATATCATAAAACCATCTTGCAGAAAAGCATTGTCATAAAACACATGGCCCAAATAAAAAGAAACATAATTGTTTTAAAAAACAATCCGAAAATCAAGTTTTAATAGAGTAACAACTAAAAGTAAGTTTTGTTGGATCTCAGGAGCGTATAGCACATTGTGGAGGAAAAAGTGCGGCCACCCCGCAAGTCCAGCTTGTAGGTACCAAGTCTCAGTACCTCCACACTACCTTCATTCCCCACCTTGATATCATGGCTCCCAGTTGGAATCCGGCGATACTCCACAAATTCAACTCTATCTCGCACTATGTGCTTGATCGTTCCTAAATCAACAGTCCACAAAGGATAGGAGCAAGCAACCATCATATGGTTAGTTACAAAAACAATGCGAGAAAAGTCAGAGTGTACATTCTTCGGCCCAGTGCAGTCATGAGCAAAGTGACAAATCTTTCCGCAATTGAAGCACTCAAATTTTGACTTGTTTTTCTTGTGCTTGCCCCTCTTGGTGCGTTGAGAAGTTCCTGACACATTTTTAATTTGTCCAGCAGCTACCCCATTCTTGGACTTCTTGCGCTTAGGCCTTGATGCCTTGCGCGAACCAGCATTAGCCACATAGGCCGTATGATTGGGCTTAGTAGCCTCTAGGCGCTCAGCCTCCAATTCCAAGTGACGCGAGATATCATCAAAGTCTTTGATATTCTCGTTATGTGTTAGGTTCTGGCTCATATTCTCCTAAGAATTCGGTAGTGATCTTATCACTACCTGTACTTGTTGTTCATCTGTCAGGTTGTTTCCTGCCGATCTAAGGTCATGGATCATGGTTGACATAGCCCTAAGATGCTGCTTCATCGTGTGGTCAGAGCACATCTTATAAGAGTCAAACCTCATGGTTAATCCACGCAACCTAGTAGCTGAAGTTCCACCAAACTTTAATTTCAAAGCCTCCCACATGCTTTGGGCAGTGTCATAAACCTCGAACTCACACATTAGATCATTGTGCATGTTGCTTAACATTATTATGCATGCGCACTGATTTTTCTTATTCCATTGAGTATATGCTTGTTGATCTATCTTGTGTTGTTCCGAGTTCCCTTCCCCGGGCACAATAAGGGTGTGAGATAAGACCTCCAAGACCTCTTGCTCATCTAAGATATATTAGATCTTACAATGTCATATGTCATAGTTTTTCCTATCTAATTTCTCCCATTTCTTAAAGTCGAAAACAATATTCTTGGATGCCATTTCACTACAATACGCAAAAGAATGGATATTACACACACACCTAAGAAATCTGTTGCGTCCTTTCAAGCTAGAAAAAGAATAATTTAGACGTCGCGAGATTGAAAAATCGCTAGGCTTCAGAATCATCTCTTGTGCCACAATATCCAATTATTAAATTTCTAACCTAATTCTCGGGAAAATTTTAAAAACCATATATGGGAGAATTTATCATCATAAATCTCAACCATACTCTCACTATCTTAAGTAGTCATCTAGCCCTAGTCACATGTAAAGACATAACCTACTAAAACCGCAGTAACCTTTTGGGCTAGTCTACAAGGACAACTACCTAGACCATAGCAACCTGTTGGGCCAGTCTACAAAGACAACTAGACTACAAAGACAGCTAGACTACAACAACCTATTAGGCTAGCCTACAAAGATGGTTTATATAAGACTATTACAGTCTATTTTTCTTGTTCCATCAGTGCATTTACAGTTCTTACTGGGGCCACTGTAGTCTTTTTGGCTATACAGTGTATTTATAGTTCTTACTGGGGTCACTGCAATTCTTTCAGCCTATCATTCACAGTGACAATTCTAACTAAGATTACCTAGTTGGATTTTCTATTTTATCACTAAAAGAAATAAAGACTAATGTCTAAACATTCAAGTCTAACACTCATAGATGATAAAATAATCACATTTCCATATGTTCAATACACATATACATGTTATCACATTTAATCTAAAAAATTAAATAAAAGATCACACGTAATATAACATTATGGAAAAAAATAGCATGAATATAACCAAATATTCACATGTAATCACATTTAATCTAAAACATTAAATAAAAGATCATGTGTAATATAACAATATATCTAAGCATATATTAAAACATGCCCAAAAAAATTTTTTTTTTAAAACATTGCAGCACCACATGTGCGTGAAAAACATAAAAAAAATAAAATGGCACAATCACAGTTTACATGCATATGCAAAAAAAAACAAAAAACAAAAAAAAAACTAGAAGCAACTATAAAAGCTCTGATACTAATGTTAGAAAGCACAGCGGAAAGTATCTCAAACTCAACTTATAAAGTTAAGTTTCTCCAAATCGACAAATATCAAGTGTTTCCACTTAATGGTAAAGTGTACTACGTAATATAAAACTAAAGTAACATTTAATAAATCCACAGTCTAAATATTATTTTAAGAGAGAATAAAAGAAAGAGATTTTCACTATTCTGATGATTACCAAGAACCAAAAGCCCCCTACACGACTGGCCTTAAAGGTCAGCCTTAAACTGCCAATTAAATGGTAGTAACACATGACCTTTAAGCCATGCGTTAAACTGCCAATAACAGGTTGTTTGAATTCTGCTTAAAAGACAAGGTATTTCTTCTATGCCACTTTTTAGGACACCACTGCTATTTCCTCTAAGATATCATTTTCAGAATTAGAACCCATATCTTCTAAGAGCTCCACAAAGGTCATCCTGATGAGAGAACATTTTTCTATTTTTTTGGAGCATTGATTCTAGATATCTTGAGCTGCAGGATAGGTTCATAACGTAGGGATTACTAACTCCTCCCCCTCTAAGCAAATGGGATAGTTTGGATTATCCACAGCCTGCTTCTTAAGCAAGTCCAGATTAGCAGGAAGTCCTTTACAACAAACTCTCCATAAGAAAATTTTGTCAGCTGGGGGAATATTCAATTTCCACATAGCAGGCCAAAATTGTTTCCTGCTAGTACTGTTGGAAGACTGACCCTTAGATTGCTCTTTCAACTCTTTATGAAAACGGTAAGCACTCCTAATAGTGAATAGACCATTAGCTGAGCCATTACATAGCAGTTTGTCATAGTTGTTAATGTTGCAGCTTATAGGAACTTATCTAATGATGTCAACTTCCTCCCGTGAGAAGATTTCTCCAATAAGAGTAGTCTTCCATTACTCTGTGACAAGATCAATTACTCAATGTGTACTTGTAAAAAAAATTTCTTATTTAATTATTCAATCATGTGTACTTGTAAAAAGAGAACATAATACATCCTTAAAATTAGTTTTTTTTTTTTAATAATGTTGACATGGTGAAAATCAATAATAAAACAGTCATAAAGCAACTAAAGTCTCTTTGTAGCCTGCTCAATTCTAAAAGTTGTTTTGGTATTTTGTAATAAATACTAGGACTATTCACCTAACCCAACTCGAAAACCACTCTTCCAACCCGGCACGATCTAGAGCCATTCCGTTTGTCAATTAATTTATTAGTTGACTCGAAAATTTATTCAGGAAAATGGGTATTCCGACCTGACCCTTTTGTGTGTGTAATTTTGTGTAATATCTAGAAAAAAAATTGATTATAATTCTATACAAAAAATTTGAAATGGTTTGTTCCAATGCTCTTTTGTGATTTTGTGTAGGAGGTTGTGATCATGCACTAATTTGTAGAATCTATTTGTTTCTGAATTTCATTGTAATTGGAATTTACATTGTAACAAATGTCGTACTGTTCGTTGTATTTTCAACAGATGGCTATGTATTTCTTCTTGTTGTTAGACTTTAATTTTCTTGTCAATTATATGACTTTTGAGAATAGTTATAGGCTGAATTGCTATTAGATGTAATATTCCTGTTTTGTTCAACGTTTATGGGGAAATGAGATATAGATATTATCAATTTGAAATGAGATATAGATGATTACAACCTATTTATTACATCAAAATACTATTATAATCACATCATTTTCTATTTGATCTTTAGGTTTATTAATTTTCTAATTGAACTAGGAACCACACTTGCCCCATGAACATCCCTTATAAACCAAGAGCATGGGAAAGGAGAAGATCTTTGACTTGGTTGGATAACCCTTGATTGCAGTAACTTTGTATCGTTAAATACTAATGTTTATTTTCGGCCAATTTCTATTCAGGTATACTCATGCAAAGTATCATATGAAAGGCTTTCATTCAAGTCAAAAGATCATATGTAGAGATCCAAATGTGTACATATGAGATCCAACGAGTATCCAAGTCAAAAGTATTCAAGTCAAAACATTTCGGAACTAATAGATTCAAGCATGCTTAGCAACCTCAAGACCTCACATTTCATGCGTTAAAAATCAATCTCGAAAGATCCACAAGGAAAATCCATAGCTAAGCTCTCTCCAATTAGAGCAACAATCAACAGAAATCCACCGTCAACGTTCACCACATAATACTTAAAATCGAACTGCAAACAACAAGAAGATTATGCATCAATTATCTTGGAAGCATAAAAAACAAGCATCAAATGCATAATATTATAATACTATATAATCCAATCAATGACTTAACCAATCAACAAGCAAAAATGGTCTTATCCTTGGATTAGCTAGTTTTGGTCCAAAAGTACTTAAAGTAATCTTCAATCAATCTCATTCAAAATTGATAAGAACTCATGGGAATGGAATCCCTTGAACTCACAATCAATTTGAAGACTCACTCAAGCAAGCCAAAATCAAGTTCATAGAATAACCTAAATCCGTTGAGGAACTCCTTTCAAGAACCTATATTATATGAAAATCTAGACTTGTTGAAAAAACTGTCTCAAGAACCTAGATTACAAAGGAGGAATGCCACAAAAATTGTGATTTATCTTTAATAAGTTTAAAAGTTCATTAAAAAACAAAAGAAGATAAACTCAACTTACAATAAATAAAATTCATCAAATTTTATAAACTCTTAAAATGAGGCTACAAAGAGTATTTAAATATGCCTTCTCAAAACAAAATCCTAAAAAAAAAAAATGAGTCTTCCAAAAATACCCAAAGTGCATGACTACATTACCGCTACAGTAACTTAGCCTCTTGAAACCCTAGTTCAACAAAATAAAACATATGTGGGTTAAGTATCCCCAAGTCCAATTATTCTAGACTAATTCCTATAACTAATAAAAAAAAAACCTTTTAATGAGTTAAACAAATTCAAAGCCTCAATCACGTAAACTTAATAATTGGCCCAAATAATAAATCCTTAAATCCTAAGTCGTGTTGTTCATAACTCATATCACATGGATCAAAACTATATCTCTTTATCTCAAGCTCATCTTGAATATTGGTTTCTTGCTAGCTTTATTCCAAATGACTTGTACCAATACTTGCAAACTAGGTCCAATGGTGTCCACAAAAAATATTCTTCAAATTTATCTCTACATGAAAAAAAATATATGTTAAACATATAATTAATTGAAAGGACTATAAGAACCGGTTTTTAACTTGTAGCTTTTAGCATCTTTCATTATATTTTGGGAGTCATAATTAATGGAGGGAGCCATTAACCAATTTTGTGTAAATAAGAGTTTCAACTGTTGTTAGGGCCAATGAGCTATGAAATGAATCTAAGACACAATCTCTAAAGCTAAATGCCAACTTAGAAGCAACAATAGATAATGGAAATAGTTAACACATCTCGAGCTATATTGGCAATGATCGAATATCCGATTGAGTTCAACTTCTACCATATTAGAATATCAAAGTGGAGTGTCAATCCTTGATCACTTTCTATAAAATACTTATCCAATTCTGATTTAAACTATACCCCACATCTTGATGCTTGATATTGGTGATACATACTAAATAGATCATCCCCATCATTATAAGAAGTGCTGCTTTGGGTCTAACCAATATTTGACTAGCCCCTCCTTGAACTTACATTAGATTTTGAATATTACTTATACATCATTACTTATACATCCACTCAATCATCCTCCTTAACCAATCAACAAGTTCAAACGCTCACTCATGGCTAAGAATATTTGTAAAACAAAATTCTAAAACTTCCAACTTAAAGTGCGAATCAAGCATAGATGCAATTGTTGAACTCAAAGTTTCAAGTTTTATGTAATTATATATTTACACATTGATTTTGTTGATAACAAATGAATTCAAAGAATAAAGAAGTCTCAAATTCAAGTTGTCTACATAATGAAATCAAGCACATCAAGAAACAAAGCATGAGTAAGAATGGAGCAAGTTCATATTAAAACTCATAGAGTAATCTTGTAAATTTCTTAAAAATTCGAAATTAGGATTAAAACTCAAAATTAAAATTTTATCATAAAGCATTAAAATACATTTTCCACATGTGCAAGAATATTTTGAAAATTAAATTTGAAAATTTTGAAAGATTATTGATTGTTATATTTCACATGTGCATGACATGATTAAAGATTTGAATTTTGAAAATATTAAAAATGATTGATTGTCATCTTTTACATGTGCATGTTTTATTTGAATATTTTTAAAAGTGATTGATGCTCTTTTTGACTTATGTAAAAAGTAGATGATTTTGTTTGAAAATTTTAAAAATATTAAAAATGATTGATTGTCATCTTTCACATGTGCATATTTGAATATTTTCAAAAGTGATTGATGCTATTTTTGACTTATGCAAAATGTAGATAATTTTGTTTGAAAATTTTGAAAAGTAAATAATATTCCTTTTGTCATATGCAAAAAGTAAAAAAATTAGATTTGAAATTTTTGAAAAGTGAATGATGTTGTCTTTGACAAATGAAAAAGAAGAAATTTTTATTCGAATTTTTTGAAAAAGTGAATGATGTTGTCTTTGACATGTGAATTTTTTTAAATTTGAATATGAAGTTTTATATGCTTATAAATAGATCATTTGAGAGTTTCACATTTACAACACCAAGAGTATACAATATTCATTCAAAGTTTTTATTCTCTCATCTCTAAGCATTGAGCCTTAAACCTTATTCATTTTGAGAGAGATATATTTTGCGTTGTATTATTTTTATTTCACTCATTAATGAATGTTTTCTAATAACCTACTTACTATCAGCTCTTGTATTAGTAAAAATGTGTGTCTAATCCTTGTGCGTGTAGAAAGTATTCTACATAAGGAATAGTCGAATTACCACATGTAAGGTGATTGCAAGTGTAAAGGGTATTCTACATGGATCCTTTATAGCAGTTTTATTCAAATGTGTAATAGGTTTTTATCTTCACCTAAAAGAGGTTGAATAGTGAATTTTGGGATTCTCAAGAGGTAGCTTGAGGCGAGGATGTAGGCAGTGGGACCGAAACTCGTTAACATATTGAGTTTGCTTCTCTCTTACCCTTACTCTTTATATTTTTTGCTGCTTCGTATTTTATTTATATTTTATATTGTGTATTTGATTTATAATTGTTAATTTTTTAAATATAACTCAATTCACTCCCCCTCTTGTTTTACTCATCTGGGAAACAATAAATAACATTTTGTTCAATTTCTCAAAATTTTCCTAACACTTTACATATTTTAACAACATCCTTTCTGACATAGTTTTCAACATATTACTCTCAGTTATAGAAAATTTGTTCAAATGATTATAGATTGTAAATGTTTCTTTAATAAACAAATTTGAAGTTACGTAAGCTGAGTCTGGATCTCACAAAGTCACATTATAAAAAATATTCAAAAATCGTACAAAAACCTTAATAGTTTCTCAATCATGTAAAGTTGGTATTCTTTGTTCAACCTCACATAATACTTGAAAGCAGTACTTAACATTAGATACATTAAGTTCCACTTAGTTGGAACATCGAGACAAAGAAGCCCACAAGCCAAAATATTTTATTTTTCTACACATGATTTGAACTTGTTAAGTCTTACAGGGAAAAACTTCACATATTTCACTGCATTTCAAATTTTTACAATTAATTTATCAATTTTTTTCAATACATCTTGGATAATAAAATTCAAAATATATGCACAACATCTTATATGAATAAACTTATTATCTAATACCATACAATTTCTAAGTTTGACAATTTTTCTCAAATAATCTATGGCCCTAGTATTAGAGGATGCACTGTCGACTGTGATTGTAAATATTTTCTTTATGCCTCATCCAAGTACAGATGACTCAGTCTCTTTTCCTATTGTTATCCCTTTGTGATCAGAAACTTTGTTAAAATCTATAATTTTTTTATGCAAGATCCAATCATCATAAAAAAAATGGGTTATTATGCACATATAGTTAAGATTTTGAATTGATATCCACATGTCAATAGTGATGCAAATCTTTTAATCTGATGCCATGAACATATTTTTCAATTTTTCTTTTTCTAATATATACATCTTCATACAATCTCGCATAACAATAATGCGAGAGGGGATCAGAAATCTAGGCTCAACTATGGCTATAAAGTCTTTAAAATCTTATTTTTCTACAAATCTAAACAGTAGTCATCAACAATTCCAACACTAGGACCGCTAGTTGTACCATCCACCCCCGTTTTCCTAGTCTTGGTCATTTTTTATTGGGATTATTCCTTTCAACCCCATTAGTATTAAAGGCTTTATATGTTTGATTATAATACTTTGACCGGTGCAAAACTGCAAGTGCACAGTATCGTAGTTTTATAGTAAAGTAATAAGAAGAGTATCGTCCTCAGGGATTGGTACCTTACTCTTGCCAAATACCAAAATTATGCTAATCTCAATTCTATCTAGAGGAATCGCTAAGGTTTTTGTAGTAGCAAATAAAACTAGATCAACTCAAGAGAAATAAGCAAAGAAAGTAAAACTGATGTTTGAAGATCAAATTCAATAGGGAAGAAAACTTCTAGGAAATCGATTTCACCATAATTCTTCACTATGCTTTTCTCATCCAGCTAATTTAACTTAAACCTCTTTTGTCTATTAGCAAATCTCTAATTCATCCAAAAGCCTCTTTCGATAGTCAATTGGAATTGATTCTAGTTTATCAATTCACACAAGAGTATGCAAATTAAATAATCAAGAACGCAATAAGACCAATGATTTAATTACTACACAGGTTCATACAAGTCTTTCGATCTCTATACTTACCTATGCTGAAATATCCAAGATCTACCCTATGATTCCCTCTTTCGATAGCAAATCACAAGATTAATAATCATCTAATCAATGGCCAATTAATTAGAAGCATTAAACTCAGAATAAATCAGATAAACAAAGAGAGAATTGCATTAAATTAGCATGGACAAACAAGCATAGTTCGGAATTAGGTTACATCATTTTCCTAGAAAGAAGAAAATTTAGCTCATACTAGAATTGAAATTCAACATAAACGAATTCACCATAATTGTTCTGAGAAGATGGGAAGAAGAAAATAAACACTGAAAAATCCTCCTTGCAGCCTCAACTGGTCGTCAAAAGCTCAAGGGAACGATTCAACGCCTTTCTCCCGTCCGTGCTCGTGTATGAATCCAACGTACGTGCAATAAATTGGAATTCCGTCTCCAAAACAGATGAATTGAATCCCTCTAACTGTGTTTTTCTCTCCCAAGAAGTGTTCTCCAGTCAAAAACCGCGGCTCTAGAGTGAAGAATGGCCTTTTATATGGTCCCACGGCGGAAAATCTAAAATCTGTCAAAATACGATGTTCGCTCGAGCGGGGTGTCGAGCGCGCGTCGAGCGTTCGACTCTGCCTGATTTCGCTCGAGCGTCCTATCGAGCGCACATCGAGCGTTCGACTCTGCCTGATTTCGCTCGAGCGGCCAATGTCTCCGCTCGAGCGATCTTCGTTTTTCAGCAACCTGCTCGAGCTCCCTGTCGAGCGGCAGTCGAGCGTTTGAATCTGCCTGAATTCGCTCGAGCGGCCAAAAGCCTCCGCTCGAGCGAACTTGTAAAATCTGCAATATGAAATTTTGCAAGCCATCACTCGCATAACAATAATGCGAGAGGGGATCAGAAATCTAGGCTCAACTATGGCTATAAAGTCTTTAAAATCTTATTTTTCTACAAATCTAAACAGTAGTCATCAACAATTCCAACACTAGGACCGCTAGTTGTACCATCCACCCCCGTTTTCCTAGTCTTGGTCATTTTTTATTGGGATTATTCCTTTCAACCCCATTAGTATTAAAGGCTTTATATGTCTGATTATAATACTTTGACGATGAAGTACTTTGTTTTTTTATAATGACATAAAAATACCTTACCACAATAATCTCATAAGGCTTTGAGCTCATTGGGATCCTCAACTTTATCAATTCTCGCAAAATGTTGTCATACATCTGATCTACCCCATCTTCTTGTGATAGGAGGCCTCAAAGAGAGATTTTTGGTTCTTTTCCTTGAGATACTAAAAGACCATAAATTTGAACAATAATGTTCAGTTTCCATAAATATACAAACAGAGGAGTGAAGGATATTTAAGCAACATGCCTTGCCAAGGAAGTGAATGATCATTCGATAGTAAGAGACATGACAACGACAACACTGTAGACAATAGCAGAAATTGTCAATTGCAATGCCATAGATGCTACATGAACACAAATTTTTCTTTCTCTAAATGACAAAAAGGTAAAAAAAAGATGCACTTTGTACAACTTAAGCAATTATATTACCCAAAACAAATAGATCCAAAAATCATCAACCAAAAATCACAACAGTCAAACTCTAATACTTCAGAAACCAAAAATCCCACATAAAAAAAAAAACACTCATAGAAACCAAAAATCACAACTATTAGTGTTCCTTACCTTTGATCAGTGTTTTTCGATGCTTGTAGAGTGAGAACTATGACTTACAAGAGAGTGAGTTGCAAGAGAGAGCGAGAGCTGTGAGAGAGAGTGAGAACCAAAAAGAAAGTGAGACATAGAGAGTAGAGAGAGTGAGAGAGTTTCTGAGTTTTGTTCTTTTAAAAGTTAGGAGGGAGGAGAGACTACCTTAAACTAGGGAACGGCACTGTCGAATGAGAGAGAGGAGAAAGGAGTATTGTAACAATACTGTGATACCGTTGATTGACACCGTTTTTACCTAACGTGTAATGGTTAAAAAAAAAACTAAATGAGTTGGTCAATCCCGTTATTGTATTTGAGTGCAAATGGGTGGATTTTTTGGGTCGAGTCAAAAGAAGAGGCCAGGCTAGGTAAGCAGCTTTTTTGTTTAGTCTTAATAAATAGTATATTTGTAACCTTATTTCTATTACCGTTTCCTTTGTTTTAAAAATGTCAACCAAGTTAGCTCCAACGTCTTTATTATTATTTTTTTTTCCAGTTTCTCAGCAAGTCCAAATAAATCGAATTACCTTTAGGAGAGAACAATATATTCTATCTAAGACTAACCCGAGACATGCACTTTGATATTCTTGAACATATGACATTTCTACACCTTGATTTCCTCATAGATAACTAAGCAAATAATTTACAAGCCTAATATGAGTCCTTAAGCATCATATTATCCATAGAAACCCAACACTTTGGAGATCAACCTCATATCAACAATATTCAATCACCAAAATACTAACTGAGGCATGTATTAACTCTAGATGGCATTATAAACCCCAATACCTTGAATCTCATGCAAATATCTTTCATCCACACAAAAAACTCCATTTTGAAGCTTATAAAAGATCTTAATATGCCATTGAAGTTATAAAACTCCAATTTTTATCAAGCTTAGACTCAAACTAACAATACTAAACACATTGCTCACAACTGAAACCTAAAGAGATCATAAACACCACAAATTGACTTACTTCTTCCAGAAAATGCTTCCATTAGACCACTAACACAACCTCCTAATATCGATCTATTAAGAAAAGAAGCAGAGAAATATTACTCACCATCTTAAAAACTTTGAAGAGGAGGCTCTATTTGCACTGTTCTAACCAACAGTTCTCAGTTTTCACCATTTTTGTGTGATTTGCTCTTGATTTGAATGTGGTGCAACTAAAGCTTTTGTGTGTGTGTGAATAAAGAGAAAAACAAGGAACTAAGTGATTTTCATGTGCCCCCCAAAACAAAAGATAAGAAGGCGATTTTATACTAAAATTTGCCTCGAACTCTCTTTCTCCGTTGCTTCATAATTTAGTTGATGCATGTTGAACAAGTGGCGCATAGCATAAATTTAGCTTATACATGTCGAACAAGTGGCGCCTAACTAAACTTAGCTGATGCGTGTTGGACAAGTGGCATAAGTAAAACTTTAGCTGATGCATGTTGGGCAAGTAGCGCCCAGCTGTAGTTTTCCATGACTTCATTAATGACTCTTTATAAATGTTGTGCAATTTCTCACGAGCTCCATTATTGACTCATAAAGGTTCTATCAACCACCATTAAGCTTTAAATGCTCGAGTGCTATTGGGTGATGGTGGCGGCAATAGATGGGACCCTAGAGGATGGATTTCGCCCATCTCCTCGCATTCCATTTCTCAAATCTTGTCGAGCTTTCTTGTGAGAATATGTGAGATTTGACCTTAATAATTACATTGACCAAAAGCTCCTAATCTTATTAGTGACATGGGCAGCACACTAGGCTAGGGCATGGGGAACAAAAATCTAAAAAGTGTTCTTGAAAAGAATCCTTTTGCCAAGTGGTGTTCGTCCTTGGAAATCCGAAATCTTCTTCATATTTTTCATAATTGTTTTCCTAGGAAACCTAAGAAAACTTTGCATGCGTAGGAAGTGGCATTAGTCGAAACCCTTTAAAGCCTTCTTCAAGATTATCTTCTTGGGAAACCTAAGAGTTTCACATGAATGTGGCGCCAAGTGGCATGCTCTGCCATTACTAAAACTTATCTCTTACTCCTTCATCATTGCTTTCTTAAAAATGTAAGAAACATCCATACATGGGTGCCATGTGTCAAAGCCTTTCTATTCTCTCTTCTTCATGCCTTAGCCGAAATCCTTTTCTATTTCCCTCTCATCATTGTCTTTCTTGGAAACTTAAGGGACTTATTTGCATGGAGAAAAAGTGGTACCTTTCTTGAGGTGGCTAAAACCATAGGCATTATTTCATCCATTTTTGGTCTAGATGCAATGAACTTGCAGGGTTGAAAATGCATGACTGCCAAGTGGCATTGTGGGTGACATGTGCCCCAACAAAATAGAACTCCATCCTTTCTTCTTCCATCATTAGACCTTTCTTGAAAACTCAAAAAGTTCCTTTCATGTGTGCCATGTGGCACCCTCTTCACTCTTAGCCGAAAATGGCTTCTTCTAGAAGTTTTACTACATGTTTGCCAAGTGGCAAACCCTTGGCAAAACCGAAACTCTCATTTCCTAAATGTTTCATGATTATGGCCTTGAGAACGCAAAGGCCCCCTTCTTGCTTGGCTCCAAATAGTATCTGCCACTTACACACAGAACCCTAATGGCTTTTCTCAAATCCTAAGCCCCTTTATGGCCAAAATTCACTAGATCTTAGGCCTTCTCTTGGGCTTGGGTGCCTATCACACTAACAAAGATAAAGTCCACTTCACTCACATGGTTTTAGTCTTCATAATATTGGGCTTAAGTCCACTTAGGTCAAAACAGAAATTAGCCTTAACATCAAGAAGCTAACTTGGGCCGATATGTCACACAAAACATACATTCATAGTGCATAATAATCACTATTTATCTAGAAGCATCATATTTATATTATTTTTATTATTAAAAAATAGTAGAGGAATGTTGATATTTAAAAAAAAAAATTTATGTTTATAATGTTTTCTTTTAATCAATGTTGTTGTGATTCTTATTGCCATTATTGTTTCCTTTGTATTAAAAATGTCTACCAAGTTAGCTCCAATGTCCTTTTTTTTTTCTTTCTTTCTTTCTTTCTTTCTTTCAAGTTTTTTCTTTGGGTTTTTTAGAATAAAATTATTTTTTAAGGGATACTATCATCCCACTCCATACACTTTATATATTTTAAACTTATTATTTTATTTTTATTAAACTAATTTAATTGTTTTATTTATCATCTATACACCACATTCTTGTTATGAGAAAAATAAAAAATAAAATAAATTAAAAGAGGTGTTGTGTGTGATATGTAAGAATGATAAGTAGAATTATTCTTATCTTTTTGAAATTCAAGTGGGTAACTAAAGAAAACTAGAAGATCTTCAATGTTCACTGCATTTAGATGCATTCAAGAGAGATTGGATATGTCAAGGATCTATTGTTTATTCAAGTACGATGTTCTTTCTTTTTCATAAGAAAGAAGTGTTAAGTTTTTAGAAAAAAGAAAATCAAACTACGTAGATTATTCATTTGAGATTTTTCTGGACAAGAGAGAGATGTTTTTATTAGTAGAGTTTTAGACTCAACCTCTCATGTAAAGTTGATTCAAGCTATATGACTATCAGTTGGATAATTTTATCTTGAAGGAGATAAGTCGAGATGAAATTTACTGTACCGGTTAATTTAAAATTTTGTATACAGTTATATGACAATTAGTTGGACTATTATATCCTAAAAAAGACAAATTAAGATAAGGCCTTTTGTACCGATTCATTTGAAACTGAGTATACTAAAGATTGCAGATGACTTAAATCTTCTTACAGAGAATGATATTTATGTGCTTCAGTTCAAATTAATTTAATTTAAATGTTAATTTTATTATAATTTTTATTGTATTATTGTATATGTCACTTAGAAGTGGTTATTAAGTAAATTATTGTTTGGATTAATAGTTTTCAGGAAACTGCAATTACGATAAACCAACTGTCGTATGCTAAACAATCTTTGCTCGATGCTAACCGTTGCTCTGAATGGGGCGTGCTTTTTGTCAATATTTTACTTTTGAATACCAAGCATTTTGTTATCGAACACGGGAAGTCAAGACACGTGTTATCCAAAAACCCCAGCCCCGGCAGTCTCCCTGTTAAACCTCACTCTGCCCGATACTCCAATTCCTGAGACTTCTTATCCGACTGCTCATCAATGTCCTCCCTTTTCCTGATCCATACTGGGACTGCACTACCCTTCAAACCCCCACCACTCCTCTCTCCTCCTATCCCACGACGCGTTCTCGTCGTCGTTCGCTCTTCCGCAGTATCCTCTCCCGAAAAGCGAGCCAAAACTAGGAGGAGGAAGCAACATTCCAAGGACAATCATTCTTCATCCTCCGTCCCATCAGCGGTGGAAAAGAGTCTTCGCTTCACGTTCATGGAGGAGCTAATGGAGCGCGCCAGGAACCGCGACTGTCTCGGTGTCTCCCATGTCATCTATGACATGATTGCCGCTGGCCTCAACCCTGGCCCGCGCTCCTTCCACGGCTTGATTGTCTCTCACGCTCTCAACGCCGACCACCAAGGCGCCGTATGCCATCGGTTCAAACTACATTTCTTTTTTGGTTATTGTTTTCTTTATTAGAAAGAAAAATTCTATTTTCAGGTCGGTGTAGCGCATGCTTATATAACATAACTTCATTTAAAAAATAAAATTTAAAATTTGAATCTTACCAATCAAATTTTACTATTTAACCCAACTTGAGAATAGAGTAATCGTTTACGAATCGACTGCAATGTGAGGGGTAGATAAACTGCATCATCCCATATGGATTTACATTGCAATACTCCTGTTGTTAATAACCGTGACTTAATAATGACAAGCAGTGGGGCCAACTACGGTATTACTTTAAAATTTACTACAGCTTGTTATAACCTGACATCGAGGCAACATGTGTTGGGATAAAGTCTAGTGTGTAGCTTCTAATTGTCTGTGCTCTCTGCATCGGACTGTGGAGCTGTTTGATATGCATGATATGAGTGGCTACGTCAGTTTCTAGCAAAGCTATAGTTAAATTTCTGTAGTCCCCATGGAAGGTTCTTAGTTTCATCATTATATGTGTGATTATTCTTGTTGTGTTCCTGTTGATG
Source organism: Carya illinoinensis (assembly GCF_018687715.1). NCBI lineage: Eukaryota > Viridiplantae > Streptophyta > Magnoliopsida > Fagales > Juglandaceae > Carya > Carya illinoinensis. Next base: position 15,955,034 of record NC_056758.1, read on the forward strand.
AAGACAAATTCAATAACAACATTATCATTGCTGGCACCACTACATCATGTAAAAAAAATGGTATTCTTGTGTATTTTGCTCGATTATGAGTATTGAAGACTGAATTTGTTCTTACTCTGTTGCAGATGCAATCATTGAGGAGGGAGTTGAGTGCAGGTCTTCGTCCATTGCATGAAACATTTGTCGCATTGATTCGATTGTTTGGTTCTCAAGGACATGCCGCTAGAGGCCAAGAAATCCTCTCAGCAATGGAGAAATTAAACTATGATATTCGCCAGGCTTGGCTAGTTTTTGTTGGTACAAAATATAATCTTGTTTTGCTTATTTATCTCTATTTAGTTGAACTTTAGTCATTATCTAACTTGATCAAGTGCTTCTTTTGAGCAGAGGAGCTTGTTAGGAACAAGCATTTGGAAGATGCAAACAAAGTGTTTTTGAAGGGAGCCAAAGGTGGGCTGAGGGCTACTGATGAAATTTATGATCTTCTAATTGAGGAAGACTGTAAAGTTGGGGATCATTCAAATGCCTTGGAAATTTGCTATGAAATGGAAGCAGCTGGGCGGATGGCAACCACTTTTCATTTCAATTGTCTACTTAGTGTGCAGGTGACGCTTTTTAAATATTGGTTTCTCATTACACATTTCACCCCTGTTTGTGTGCTCACGTTAAAGGTTTTTGTGCATCTTTTTATTTTTTGTACAATATATGGCCCGCATGGTTTTTCTTGTAAACAGACTTGGTATTGAGCAAGGCTGTTTGTAAAATATTTTATGGCCATTCGGGGTTTAGCTTCTAACTTGTTGGTATTGAATGTGGTCTAGATCAGGTCTGCACTTTTTCACCTTGCCCATGTGTATAAATTGTAAGCTGTTTTAGATACAAATGGTTTGTAGCACAGAATATCGACACCCACCATTAATCTCTGAAAAAAGGAAGCAAAAAAAGAAAGATTGAAGGCTATTGACTTATCTTAGGGTGTGTTTTTTACTTTTATTAATTGCTTTTTATGGGTACCTTAGATTGGAAGACTTTATTGAGACTAACCAAATAGACTCTTCCTTAGATAGAAGATCTATTACATGATACTGTAATATCTTTTGGAGGTGCTTTTGTTACATGGAAAGTAAGAAACACATAATGATTTCACAATCATGTAGAAGTTGAGTAGGGCTGTGCATCCACATATGGATCCAGGTACATGGGAATACTCAGATCTGCATCATGATTTTTAAAACCGGGTAGATACCCCACCCGGGAAAAACCAATTAAAACCCGGGTGGGTATCAGGTTTTAGATTCTAAGCAAAAAACTGGTTAGCTGGATACGCGGGTTGTAACCGGGTATCCAGTTTTAACTTTTAATTTTAATTTTTAATTTTTTTTTGCAATATTTCATATGCAGCAAAATTTTAATGAGAAGAAAAATGGCACATTGAAAGTGCTAAAACAGGTATGAACATATACCTAAAAACTCTAATAAAAAAAAAAATACAAAAACAGATACTAAAATATCTAAAAAAAATTAAAAAAACAGATCTAAAATCGAAAAAAAAGTTCTAAAAAAGTAAAAGTGTAAAGATTAAAAGAATAAAAAACAAAAAATTTTACAGAAATATACAATCATTCTCTCTTCTTGTTGTTGTTGACTTCATAACCTTTTGCACATATACAATACTTGATGTTCTTCAAAGATTAAACAAAGAAAAGAAAGTCACATCCTCAGATTATGCAATATACAAAAAGGGCAATTCAAATTGTCTATATTGCATAGACAACCAAAATAATTCAATAAATTATCTACCTGTAATTGCACCACCACCTTCATCAAGTTCATAGCTCCACCATTTATCATCAACCCCGAGGGGTAGCTCAATTGGTCAGGCCTTGGGTTTGCTCCCCAATGGTCACTAGTTCGAGTCCCCTCAGGGCCACTGGAGGATTTACCTGGTCGTTAACTTCAGGGCCCCTTGGGATTAATCGAGGTGCGCGTAAGCTGGCCCGGACACCCAAGGTTATCAAAAAAAAAAAAATTTATCATCCAAAGCATCATGTCATTTTTACAACAGCAAGATGGCCATTCCTTCCAGTTTTGTCACATTGTAACTTCATCTGGAATTGTTGGAAATTAAGAAACATGTGCACATAGGAATTTCTAAATGTAGAGCTCAGAATGAAATAACTTGGAAACCAAATACCTCAAACAAAGCAAATCCAATCAATATGAACTTACCCAAAAGAAATTCACTCAATGTCTAACGTGAAAATTATTATCTTGTAGTTTCTCTTGTGAACATTAAAGCCAAGAGGCTTTGCAGCTTCCTCAATTTTAGACATGAAGGGAGATAAGTCAAATTTCCATATTAGAGCAATAAGCATGAAACTGCAAGTAGGAAAAAAGCATGTTGATTAGGACCAATTCTCTAAGAACTACTTATTAAGTTTGAAGTTCTGATCTGGATCAATAAAACAAAATTCACAAATATATGAAAGCAACGTGTAACAATTGAGATCATCAAACTCCACCTCAAACAAATAACAAACATTATGATAGAGAGGCGGCAGCGCCAAAGCTATCACTACGAGAGGCAAAGATATTTCCCACTTATCCCATCACATTCATAATTGCAAAATTTAATAACAAAATATAAGCATAATGAGACTACCAGCATAAAGAAAGACCCATCACATTCATGCAGTAACAAGGAAAACAGATAAGAGATACCCTTCCTATTGTGGCGAATGGGCTTGAAATTTTCCTCTTTGCTGAATCTGTCATCCGGTGCAGCAAATCTGTTCCCTTGGCTATTAATAGTAGGGTCTGCACTCCCTCTAATTGCATACATTTCCCAATGAGTGTTGTCATTGTTCACCACATGGAAGTACCCGTGCCTACATCTGCATATATATGTGAAAGAATATGTTCAACACAATATGAAAACAAAGGGCATATATGAATATTATTTACAATACAAGAACTACAGCATGAACAACATGAACACTCCATAAAATGTTTTCAGCATCTTCAGGCTTCCCAATGTCACTAGCACCAAAGATTGCTCAAAAAGCACCACAAACCACCGATGGAAAGACACAGGCATATTCTTAGATATAATAGTATCACTTGCTATAAATGATCAGTAGTTCATGTTCAGAATTGGCCCAGGCTCACTTACAGAGCTGTCAATGAAATTCTGGAACTTTGTCTTCCTCAAACACGAACCCTTCTCTGCAGTCAAATCAAAATATAAGCAAAATGAGATTACATGCATAAAGAAAGACCCATCCAATTTTGGTTCAATCCCATCCGAAAAATACCTATCCACCTCTGAGCCAAATACTGAACTGTTTTGCTCCTCAAAGTTTGCAAATTTTGAAAGAACTAGAAGTATTGTTTGCAAATTTTGCAAGTTGTGTACTGTATTTGCAAACAATACTAATTACACTACTAGAAGTATTGTTTGCAAGTTGCAAATTTTTATTTTTTTATTTTATCTTTTTTTTTTTTTTCTGGAAATATTTTAAAAATAATACTAATTACACTACTGTTTCTATTAAATTCTTCAATATACATCTATCATACTACTGCATTCCAAAACGACAACCCCTGATAGCAATAAACTTCTAATCATTTAGCCTATCAATATCCATCTTGATCCTTCTGGCTTATAATCATTTAGCAGAAAATACAGTCACAACTCAACCCAGAAATTCAAAAATCCCTATACAAGCATCATTTACATACAAAACCCAGCATTCATAATCAAACTTTAAACACAGAAACACAATTTTTTTTTTTTTTGATAAGTAAACAATTTTATTGCTCAATGAATAGGCATAGCCTAGTACACAATGAGATGTACAACGGTGTGCCCTTAACTATGTGGGCGCAATAGAGACAAGAAAATCATGTAAAGAGAGGCCATTAAATTCGAGACCTATAGCCTAAGTACAAAGAGTTGTAATCAAAAAGAGTTTCAGCTCCTCTATTGATGTCTCCTTGTCTTTAAATGTCCAGTCATTGCGCTCCTGCGACAAACACTAGATGATGCATATAGGGACCATCTTCCACACAACTCTGATTTGTTGAATGCCTCTTAGATTTTTCTAGCTCGCCATAACTGATGCTACTATTGCGGGCATAATCCAAGCTAGCTCCAGTTTGTACCTCATTCCATAACACTCTAGCTATCTCACAATGTAGTGGAAGATGGTCCAGAGACTCATCTCCTCTCTTGCACATGCAACACCAATCCGTTATGATCACCCTACGCTTCCTCAAGTTATCAGTTGTAAGGATCTTACCCAAGAATGGTAGTTGAGGATTTCCGCCCTATAAGCTTTGTGAGTGGAGTATACAAGATAATTTCGAAGGTTCTTACTAATAAGCTAAGCTCGGTAATGGAACAAATTATTTCTAAGCCTCAAAATGTATTTGTTCAGGGGAGACAAATCCTTGATTTGGTTCTCATTACCAATGAGTGCTTGGATTATAGGTTGAGGGAAGCAGTTCCAGGTATTCTATGTAAGCTTGACATGGAAAAGGCATATGATCATGTGAATTGGGAATTTCTTTTTTACTTGCTCGGGAGGTGTAGCTTTGGTGATAAGTGGATTTCATGGATTCAACATTGTGTTACTACCGTTCGCTTCTCGGTGCTAGTTAATGGCACCCCTGCTGGATTTTTTAACAGTTCCCTTGGATTGAGGCAAGGGGATCCATTATCTCATCTTATTTTTATTATTGTTATGAAGGCACTTGATCAAATGAAGGCTGCTGTTGGAGGAGGTTTTTTATTCGGATTTTCGATGGGTAATGGTACTAATTGCTTTATCATAATCTCACATCTCTTATTTGCATATGATACTCTCCTTTTTTGTGCATTAGATCATGGCCAGATTCAAGCTTTATGAGCACTTTTGTTATGCTTTGAAGCCGTCTCAGGGCTTAAGGTGAACCTTGGTAAGTCCGAGATGGTTGTGGTGGGTGTGGTGCCTAGTATCAACAGCCTGGCGAGCCTTCTAGGTTGTAAAGTGTCTTCTTTGCTTATGAAATATTTGGGTTTCCTGTTGGAGGTGACCTTTAAGGCTAGAGCTATTTGGCATCACAAGGTAATGTTTCATTCCCCAGGAAGAGTATTAGGAGGTCTCGCGTCCCTTCGAAAGCTACCAAGTTAATGTTCCTTTCCTGTGGAAGAGTATTTGGAGGTCTTGTGGCCCGAGAAAAAGTAGCTTTTTTCGTATAGACTGCTGCTCTTGGAAATATTTTGATCGCAGACAACTTGAGGAAGAGGGGGCTCATTGTGATGGATTGGTGCTATTTATGCAAAAAACATAGAGAATGAGTGGATCACTTTTTATTGCATTGTGAGGTGACAAGGGTGTTGTGGGATGAGATCTTTAGAAGAGTTGATGTTGCTTGGGTAATGCCATTGAGGGTGGTTGATTTATTGGCTTGCTGGAAGGAGATTCAAGGCTGTCCCTTAGTGGCGGCAATCTGGAAGATGATTCTGTCATGCATTATGTGGTGTACTTGGTCGGAAAGTTTTGAAGATAGGGAGCACACAATGGTGGAGATTCAGAATTTTTTTGTACACACGTTATTGCTTTGGTTTTCAGCCATTGTGCTTAATGGAAACAATGTTCATGACTTCCTGTCCTTAATCTATCAATCCTAAAATGTATTTAGGTGTTCTTTTGTGTACCTTCTGTGTACATGGGATATGCCCATTTCATTCGTATCAATAAAATTTACATCTTACGTATAAAAATGGGATTTTACCCTAGGAAGCTGTCCACACAAGAAATGCCGTTTTGGGAGGTGCCTTATGTCTCCAAATCCTTTTCCATGGGAACTGGCTATTTGGCTCTTGAGTGAGAGCCTTATAGAAAGTGTGCACCGAGAATGAGCCTTTACCTGCGGGTATTCACCACATTATATCTCGCTGATTGCTTGATTTTATGGAGTACAAAAGGCTGAAAAAGTCTTCAAAACTGCTCATTTCCCAATCTTGTGCCGTCCAAATAAAATTGATTTCCCAATCTTGCTCCCCCAATATCACCATGACTTCCGCCACTAATGCTTCCTTGGCATGTGCAACCCTAAAATTTGAAGGAAATAAATCCTTTAAAGCACAGTTTGCACACCATATGTGTGATACCTCATATGATAAGCATAATGGTAGGTGGTGTATGGGATCCCACATTGCTTGGGAATGAGAAGTTCTTGCTCTTTATAAGGTTCCAACGGGGCTCTAATTATATCATTGACTAATCCTTTTGGAATATAGATCATGTGGTTTGGACCTTTCATTGAGGCATTATAAATTATATCAAAACCTATCCCAACTAGAAATGTGGGATTTGAGCTGTGCCACATACGACGAACTGGTCTGACAAGGACGTTGGGAATTTAAGCGGGTAGATTATGATACCCCATATGATAAGGATAAGGGTAGGTGGTGTATGAGATCCCATATTGCTTGGGAAGAAGAAGTTCTTGCTCTTTATAAGGTTCCAATAGGGCTCAAATTATATCATTGACTAATTCTTTTGGAGTATAGGCAATGTAGTTTGGACCTTCTATTGGGGCATTACAATATGTCACTTCAAAATTTAATCCTTGAACCCTCACCCAGAACCAATCTAGTGTGGCGAGCAAAGACCCCCCATCCTATTCTTATATGCTTCCAAAATGCCACACCAAACGCCCCTCTCACTTCTACAGTACACCAGCCCCCCCCATAGGCCTCCAAGTAGCGCCCGTTTAAAAATTCTCATATTTCTAATGCCCAATCCACCAGTTGAGATAGAGGAACATACCTTGTCCCAATTGATTAGGTGGAATTTGAACTCCTCACCCACATCACTCCATAAAAGTCACGTTGGAGTTTCTCGATTCAGGATGCCACGCTTGCTGGGATTGGAAATATAGATAGATAGTAGGTTGGTAAATTAGACAATGTACTTTTAATCAAAGTGATCGTACCACCTTTTGACAGATACATCTTCTTCCATCCTACCAATCTTGTCTCTACTTTCTCAATCACCGTGTCCCATATTGAGGTATTTCTTGAAGCAGCCCCCAACGGGAGGCCCAGGTATGTTATAAGAAGAGATGCAATCTTACATCCCAATGTGCTAGCCAGTTGTCTTATATTATTAACATCTCCAATAGGCACCATCTCTGATTTATCAAAGTTCACATTCAACCCAGATTCTGCTTCGAAACATAGTAGAAGGGCCTTCAGTGCCATAATCTATTCTTGGTTTACTTCACAAAAGACAAGTGTGTCATTTGCAACAACAAATGAGATATATTAATATTTCCCCTATCCGGGGCTCCCATTGAGAAACCCTCCATGAAGCCATTATTAACCAAAGCCATTGTCATTTTGCTTAATGCCTCTATTACAATAAAAAAAAAAAAAGTAGTGGGGATAATGGATCTCCTTGTCTTAAGTCTCGTGTGCTATTAAAGAAACCAACTAGGCTTCTATTTATCAAAATTGAGAATTTCACCATTGATATGCTCCATCGGATCCACACCCGCCGCCTCTCCCCAAATCCACACCTCCCAAGAAGGTAAAGTAAAAAATCCCAGTTAACATGGTTGTATGCCTTCTCCATGTCCAGCTTACAAATGATCCTTGCAATGTCTGCTTTCAATCGACTGTCAAGACATTCATTGGCAATTAGAATTGCATCTAACATCTATCTATTTCTGACAAATGCATTCTGGGGTTTTGTAATTACCTTCCCCAATACCTTGCCTCGGCGATTCGTAAGCACCTTGGAGATTATCTTATATACCCCATTTACTAAATTAGCGGGCCGAAATTCTCTAATCTCCACTGCTCCAACCTTCTTCATTATCAATGCAATAAATGTGGCGTTGAGGCTTTTCTCAAAATTTCCAGCCGAGAACAACTCCTCAAATACTTTCATTAAATCATTCTTTACCACTTCCCAACATGTTTGAAAGAAGCCCATAGAAAAACCATCTGGGCCTGGTGCCTTGTCTTTGACCATTCTTCTCACCACTTCATGGACCTCCTCCTTCTCAAAAGGCCTCTTCAACCGAGAAACATCTTGTAGCCCAATTGAGTTGAAGCCGAGCCCATCAAGCGTAGGCCGTCATCCCTCCTGCTTAGTAAGTAAATGTTCAAAAAAATAAGCTACATGATTATTAATCACCTGAGCTTCCTTCCATTCAACACCATCAATTTTTAGAATATCAATGTTGTTGGTTCTCTCCTATGAGAGTTGGCAATCTTGTGGAAGAACTTTGTGCTTCTATCTCCTTCCTTCAACCACATTGCTATTGATTTTTCCCGCCAAGAAGTCTCTTCTAATAGAATGATCCTCTCCAAATCTGAGACCAACTCCGTCTTTCGAGCTAATTCTTCCTATGAGAGAGCCTGCTCCTCTTGTATCCTTCCTGCCTCTTGAATTTCCATCAACTTATTTTTCTTGCAATCCCCTATATCACCAAAAGACTAAATGTTCCAAAGCTTTAAATCTTTCTTCAAAGCTTTTAGTTTACCTGCAAATATGAAACTAGGGGTGCCTTTATATCTGATATGCTGCCCACCACTGTCTGATCCTGTTCACAAACCTTCTGATTTTAGCTACATGTTTTCAAACTTAAAGTACTGATGCCCTCTTTGGAGATCACCACAATCCAACATGATAGGCCAGTGATCTGAGCAGAGACGAGACATTCTCTTTTGACAAACATCTGGAAAATGACTTTCTCATTTTGGTGATATTAAGAATTTATCCAAGCGAGACCACGTCTAATTATTAGACCACGTGGATAAGCTCTCCACTATGGGGGAATGTTCCCTAGGTTCAAATAAAAACTGCACTCTGAGAATTCTGTCATTGCTAGCCGCAATCTTCTATTTCCGGACCATTCGCTTAAAAATCTTATAACATTAAAATCCCCTCCTATGCACAAAGGAAGGTCCTACCAACTATGTACTCCAGCCAATTCTTCCCATAGTAATTGTCTACTATCGTCTGAGTTTGGTCCATAGACTCCTTCAAATACCCACAAAAAATTATCTATCACACTCTTAAAGGAGCATGCCAACGTGTACTCCCCTATGAATTCCTCCATTTTCTCCACCACCCGCCTATCCCACATCACCAAAACACATTCTGACACTCCATTTGATGCCAAATACACCCGATCCACATGTACACAACTCCATACACTTCGCACAATTCTTCTAGTAATTAATTTCAGTTTTGTCTCTTGTAAACATACAATGTCTGCCTTCCACTCATGAAACAAGTTTCTTACTTGAGATGCTTATTGGCCTCATTGAGCCCGTGGACATTCCACGATATAATTTTGGGTTTCATATGGGGGAGGCCAGCGCCTTCCCTTTTGATATGTCCCTACTGGAGCTTCCCTCATAACTCAATGACCATGTTAGTCTTTTAAGCTCCCGTTGTTTTTTTGAGCCAACTTTCTTGAACTGCTAGTGCCCCACTTCAATGGTTGTAAGCAACACCATGAACTGTTCCTCGAAGCCTGCACACTCCATCCCCACACACTGTTGTATTTCCTTTATCTTGTGTAAAACCCAGTCTGAAACATTAGATTGATTTGGTAACATATAGTTCATAGGGATAGGCTCACCCTGTCTGAAACACAAAAATTACTATACAAACTGACATTCACATTCAAAACTCAGAAAAAGAGAGGAACATACTGATAGTAGCGAGAAAAAGCTAGGGCTTCTATGACATTAACGGACAATGACCTCTCAATGGCGGTGATGCTAGGGTTTCAGGGACTTGAGAGAGAGATGCATTGCTATAGTTTTGGCGACTTGATAGAGAGAGATGTATTGCTAGGGTTTGCTATTTCGAGGACTTGAGACTTTGAGAGAGAGAGATAGGGAAATTGCAAAGTGGAGAGAGAGAGAGAGAGAGAGAGAGAGAGAGAGAGAGAGAGAGAGAGAGAGAGAGAGAGAGAGAGAGAGAGAGAGAGAGAGAGAGAGAGAGAGAGAGAGAGGGGTTGGGGAAGTGGGGAGGAATTAAATTGGGGCTGGGGAAGTGGAGAGGAAGTATATTGGGGCTGGGGAAGTAATACAAAGCCATGTCGTTTTGTAACATAAAAAGTTTTTTATTTTTATTTTTTTTATTTTTATTTATTTAAAAAAAAAACCTGGTTATGGATACCTGATTATATATCTAGGTTCCATAACTGGATTCGGGAAGGTAAGATATGGACTTACCCACCTGGGTCCAATCCGGGTGGATGACTGCCCAGGTCCACCCGGATTTCTAGGTTCCGGCCTAGACCAGAAAACAAATCCGGTCCGAGTGAGATTCGAAATTGCATAAGTGATCATTGAAACTACACACCCTTAAAGTTGAGTATAGGGCAATGGCTAGCAGTTATGGTAAATCATATTGGTCACAAGTTTTTCTTCAAGGATTTTTTATTCACTTTAAAATCTGGTTTGGTTTGGCTTTGCTTTGTTTTTTTGACCATCAGGCTTCTCTTCATATGGTTTCATCTTATGGCTTATGAGAACCCAAGCATATTGAAGTTACTTTAATTTTATTCTGTATTAGATATTGAGTGGGAAGATCATTGCTCTATTTATTAAGTAAGAGAACCAGCTTGTCTTGTAGATGTGTTCATCAAGACTTTTGGTTTGCGCGGTTTTTTTTTTTTTTTTTTTTTTTTTTTTTTTTTCAGCTTGGGCATACATGACATATATTCTCCAACTTGAGGGGAAATGTTAGAGGTTATGACATTCTTGTAATAAGTATATCAAATACTGGTATAGACACGTATAAAAGTTAGTGTAGAGAGGTATAGGAAGTAATTTTTCTCCTCTCTAAGTTCTTTCACTAGCCCTACCATGAACAATTGTACTTATATCCTACATCTCCTAGAACTCTATCCCAATGTCTTCATTGTGGATTTTTCAGAGTGGCCCAAGATTGTAAAGTTGACGCCTTGACAGATTTCTTTTTTAATTTATTGTACACTGAGAATAAGGGGTGGAGGTGTAGACAAACTTCTTTGGATTCCATCCAAGAAAGGAAAGTTCATAATTTGCTCATACCAAGCACTAGTTATTCAAGATACAAATTCCTTCCCTTTTAAGAACATATTGAAGATTTGTGCCTCTAAGAGCAGCTTTCTTCATTTGGACAGCTTCTTTATGGGTTGGTGCTGTATGTGTAAAAGGGAGGGGTTATTATAGATCATCTTCTACTTCATTGTGAGATTGCCAGTGTCATGCGGTATGATTTCATTAGCAGAGTTGGTTTGACATGGGTTATGCCTAGAAATGTAGTAGATCTTCTTGCTACCTGGAGTGGATTAAATTATAGTACACAAATTTCTGTTGTGCGGAAGATGGCTCTGATTTATCTATTGTGGTGTGTTTGGAGGGAAAGGAACAATAGAAATTTCAAAGATTGTGAGCAGATATTTGATGAACTCAAAACTTCCATAAAACTTTGTTCCTTTGGGAAATCGCTATTGATTTCAATGGACGCCTCCATGATTTCCTTGTATTGGTCTATAATTCCAACTAGGTATTTCTTTTGTATACGACCCATGTACTTGGGCTATGACTGTTATTATTATCAATGAATTTTACATTTACTGATGGAAAAAAAAAATTTGTGCTGTGAAATATCTTTGCAGAGACAGACTGGTTTCATTATTATATGCCTTGGAATATATAACCTATACTTTGGATATGTTTTGAACTCTTGTCTATTGTGTCCCAAATTTTAAACTAGTCTCTCTCTCTCTCTTGCATTTTATACATGTTGATATGCAGCTGATAGGAATATGTATTGGACTTGTGTAAGGCCATGAGTGTTTTAATGTTTCCTATTTTCTCCTGCCAAAACACCCAAAGACCATGTCCTGCCTTCAATGCTTGAGTTCATTTACAACTTCATGTTTTCAAAAGTTTATGCTTTCTCTTGAATATGCCTTGTGTATTTGGGTTGCTCCCCTATATGCTTTTAATAAAATCAACTTACTTATTAAGGAAAATTCATTCGTGTTCATGAAACATACTTTAGTATGGTGGTTGAACTAACAGTAGAAGTATCAGCTGATATTTTTATCTTATAATAAAATATTTGAGAATGTTCTAATTCAATCTAGTTTTTGTGGTTTTCAGTTACAGATTCTGCAGTACTGATTGCTTCCATTTTTATTTTTTAGGCTACTTGTGGCATACCTGAAATTGCTTTTGCCACATTTGAGAACATGGAATATGGGGAAGGTTCGCATTCTCTCTTTCTCATTTCCTGCTTGTTTGCTAGAATGGTTATTGTTAGTCAGTATGCATTCACAATTAGTTGCACAGCATTTATTGTTTCAGATATTAGGGCAATTTAAAACTTTTTCAGTCTTTATTGCAGTATGGATACAATGAAGATGCACTTTGTATATTTCGCAATATGTTCAAATTAATTATTCTTAAGCTGTACTTTTCCACCTTTTCTCTGACTGATGTGGAACAAAAGTATTGATGCAAAAGAAGGAAAGACTACAGACAAAAGGTGAAATTCCTCACCAATACAATTGAAATGGAAAGAAAGTGAAAAGGGAAACAAAAACTATAACAACACAAGTCAATGTCATTTATGGGTCACTGGGTGAGAACTAAAATATTCAGTCCCAGTTCTTTCTCCTTTGCTAGCAGGTTGCTCTTCTTGTGAACTGATGGCACCGAGTAGTTTGTACTTTTGTTTTTCTTCTTCTTTTTTTTTGTTTGTGAAAAGGTGTAAGCTCTCTCTCTCTCTCTCTCTCTCTCTCTCTCTCTCTCTCTCTCTCTCTCGTTTGACTCTGGTTATTCTTTCTTTTTGTCTTTCTTTCATTGGGTGTTTTAGGGTATCAGTCTATTTCTTTTTTCTTTCCCTTGGAAACCTTTAACCACTTTGAAACACACATCAATAATTGGAGATGGAACAGCTTCATGGATTAATAATTAATCCCTTATTGACTTCCATAATGTCAACTGTACTTGATTCATTGTTTGAAACAAACTCCACAACCGATTTCTTTTTACCTTCACATTGTAGGTTTCCATTAGGTGAATGGATTCTCGAGCTTTTGTTTTCAATTATCCAAGGTTTATACTTGATTATATCTTTGCTTGTCTGGTGCTAAATTCTTACTGTTGTCTTTGCATACCAGATTATATGAAGCCCAATACTGAGACTTATAATTGGGTGATCCAAGCATATACAAGAGCTGAATCTTATGACAGGTGATCTTGTAGCACATCGGTATCAAAGACATGTACAACTATCCATAACTGAGTGGTTTTTGACTATCCTGGTTGTTTGTTGAAAGCATGCAATGATAACTTCATATTTTGGATAGCTCAAAATTGTTACTGAACCCTATCTGTAGTGGTGGGTCCCAAGAACATGGAACTCCTACCAATATGCAGATTAATGTCGCAATCAAGCTAACAACGTAACAATGACAATTTAACTCAATTTTGCTTGTTTAAACCCTGAAATGATTCTTACCACTAATAATCTAAGGAAAAGAAGGATCATTATCGCATACTGGTGTTGTATGTGTAAAGGAGGGGGAGAGTCGATAAATCATCTTCTGTTACATTGTGATGTAGCAAGGACTTTATGGAATGAAGTGTTCATTCGTTCGGCCATGGTCTAGGTGATGCCAAAAACGGTAGAGGCAGCGTTGGCCAGTTGGCCTAGCATAAGAGGCAGCGTTGGGGAAGATGATCCCTATTTGCATCTTGTGGAGTTTGTGGCGGGAGCTCAATGAGCGGACTTTTGAAGACAAGGAAAGATCTTTAGAGGAGCTTAAATTCTTATTTTTTAGAACTCTTTGTAGATGGGCCATAGCTGTAGATTTTAATGGCATGGCCCTTTGAGATTTTCTTGCCTCTAATGTGCCCACTTAGGTGGGGCATCAGAGTTGTAATTCAGGCGTTGCCATTCTTTGATCAATATAATTATTTATTTATCAAAAAAAAAAAAAAAAAAAAAATTTCTTATGTAGACTGTTTTCCCCTAATTATTAACAATGTCAGACTAAACTTGGGGGAAACCTTCCAGCCTCCCCTCATCCTGAAGCCCTCGCATCTTATAGTTTGAAACCTATGCCCCTTGCATTCTAGGGGAGACAGATTTGACTGCAAAGGCTGGTTGGTATTTCATACTTTAAGTACGAATTTATGCACAAGCAATTAGTGCTACCAGTGTTAAGAAAACAGTTTGTGATTGCAAACCAATTTGACATAAGATCATTGGACACAATAATCAGCCTCTCACAATTCCATACCATCCAATCCTTTACCACAACGATTGGGCAGTAGGTCATAAACGTGCACAGTTGTGCCTGTCAAGCTAGAATGCCATGGTTTGGGTGACTGGTGGCCAACGACCATAGACCTACTCATTACTGAACTTGTTGAAGAGATGGAATATAACCAAGGTACATCTTTTTAATTAGAGGTTTCATAATATTTTGCATAAAAATCACGAGTATGCCCCAGTGTGATAATGGCACGATCTGCCAATCCTTGGTTGGCATCTTTTGTGGTTGAGACTGGAACACAGTTTGCTTATATCCACTTCTAGACGGTCTAGTCTTTTGTTCATATTGGAAGCTTTGATTAAATCACTTTTGGCTTCTGTTTCCAGTAGTTTGATTAAATCACTTTTGGCTTCTGTTTCCAGTAGTTTGATTTTTCATTTGGAAGCTTCGATTCACTGATGTTGTTCATTAATTTTTTCTAGTTGGTTTTTAATAGTTATTATTGGTTGGTATTGTTTTGATAGCTGGCTAGTTACTTGGTGATACAAATGTTTTGGTTAGTTGCTGGTTCTATGTTGTTTGGGAGCATCCATTCTTGTGAATTACAATGGTTTCTCAGTGTAATGATGTTGGATCAATCTTTGGTTACCTTTGGTTGTGGTCTTTGTGGTTCTAGTAGTGGTTGATGAGGTCCCAATGTACATGGCGGACTTGTTTGAAATCTAAGCCAAAACTGAAAATGAAAATATATTGATGTTTTTTTCTTATTTCATGGAAGTACATTTTTGCTTGAATCTTCTTTGATAGTGGTATAGAACAATAGTATCATTGGAGTAGATACACAAATTACTTCAAACAAAAGAAGTTGAGTATGCGTAGTGGTCCAAGTAAAGTGAAAACAGAAAGGATTGAATTTGGAATATTTTATTAATATATCTGTTTTCTTGTTCTGGTTTAACTTCTTGATTCAGATACAATGAATATAGTTGTACATAAATTTGTTAAGCTTCTCTCACATGAATGAGCTATTGCTTCTCGCTGCATCTACTCTTTCTAACTTAGATGTGGCATCGTGTGTCTTACCATCCCCCTGATGCCCTTCAATCATCTTCTTGTCCCTTCTCTATATGGCATTCTCATTTAGGTCATCTCTCTCTTTGAAGTTGAGGTGTCAAGTTGCAAGTGTTAGTTATGTATTCTCTTTACTTTGTGAAGCATTTCAACTTATTTAAAATTGTTGTGTGTCTTCTAATCCTCAAGTTGCTAGTTGTGTTTCTAGTCCTTTTGACTTGATTTATTCTCATGTATGGACCCATTATGTTAAGTCCAATAAATTTCTATGAACTCTGCTTTTCTGTCTGTACACTTTCACGATGAGTTATTTGCTCTGGTGACCTTTGCCGGAACCATTCTTTGGGCCCTTTATCTTGAAAACAGTATCCCAACTTTTCCTCTGAGTAGCAGTGCCAGGTGCTTGCTCCATGTAGATTTTCTGCAATAAGCATTGGGGAGAAAAATACGTTTAGAGAGGCTGACACATAATATACTTGTAGTAGTCCATTAGTTGTGAAATATAGTTCAAACTATGGCTATACATGTTAGCTTTCATGTGCTCATCTGGGATTACACATCAAGGTATTATGTCATAATTATCGATGAAATCTGTGGATCACCTGGAACATCATTCTTGTTTACCACAAAAGGTCACTTTGAATGAAATCTTTGTGTGCCAGTAGAAAGTTTGGTGGTTGGAACATGGGACAATATAAAATCAATGGTGGATATATGGATATGAATATCAGAAATATAAAGATAATTGTCAACAGTGAAGATTGAGCCATTTAACTTCTAAGCAGGTTCTATTCCCTTTAATACCGAGTCAGAATAGGTTTTCTTCTCTTATACATTTGTAGTGGTAATGAAGCATTTCCATTAGATCCACCTAGTATTTAAGATAAGCCATTGTCGAATCCATGCCATGAGAGAACTATAAATATTTTAATTGCCACGAAGACCACCCAAAAAAGCTGAATTTGCTGATCCTCTGGGAACAATGCTTGGTCATGGCCACTGTTAATGAAATTACTACGACTGAAAGCTGTCTCTTGAGCTTTGGTAGATCCTTCTTAATTGATTGCCAAATGTTAATTAGATTTCCATTCTCTACTGAAGGCGTGACCAATGAAAAATAGAATTACAAGTTTGGAGTTTGGAGACATTAGAAGGACAAGCAGGATATATAAATCCTGGAGGATGCTTCATATAAACGCCTTTGTCAAGAAACCTATGAAGAATTTTATTTTTTTGATGTTCAACTGACATATAGGCCACTCTTTGGAAGCCACTAGAGCAAGAACAGTTCAAATAGATGCGGACTTGACAAGAGAGCTGATGCTCCAGCATGCTCTCTACATGAGATAACAAAATTTTAAAAATAGCAGATGGATGCAAATTCTGTTTGCTGACGAACAAAAACTCATCAACATATTCTCCACAATCTTCCTACACAGAAAAAAAAAAGAAAAAAAGAAAAAAGAACAGATAAGAAAACTCTCCACAAATTTCCTGACTTTATAATACTATCTATTTTATAATGAATGATATCTATGCTACGGTTTTGTCTAAAAAAGGGTTCAGTTTGGAAGCTTTTCTCTTGAAAGTTGTCTTGATTGTCCTGGTTTTAGTTACTATTTTCTTAATTAACTAACCTGAACTTGAATAATTTCAATAGCTTGTAATTTATAGTTTCAATATATTGGGCTGTATCAATTTATTTATCTTTGGGTTTTGGTATCACATGTAGGGTGCAAGATGTTGCTGAGTTACTAGGCATGATGGTTGAAGACCATAAGCGTTTGCAGCCTAATGTGAAGACCTATGCGTAAGCAGAGTCCTTTCCTATAAAGCTTATTTTTTATGGAAACCTTTTTCAATAATGGAGTTCAGACTCATAAATTGTTTTAGTGATTTATATTATTTCGGACTTTTCCCCCCCATCCTAGAGATGGATTTAGCTGTTAAATTCACCCAGTTACAGAAAACAATAGAGAATCACTCTTCATTGTCAGAAAATAATAAATGGATTTCTTTTGGTTAGGTTTGAATCTTGATAGACATCTTTACCTAACCTTCTTAACTGAATCAAAACTACTAATCTAGTCTCAGACAAATTTTCTGTGAGACCCCGTATGATAAGGGTACGTAGTGTATGGGTTCCTGCATTGCTTGGGAAGGAGTTCTTGCTCTTTATAAGGTTCCAATGGGGGCTCCACTTGTATCATTGATTAGTCCTTTTGGAGTATAGGCCATGTGGCTTGGGCTTTTTATTGGGGTGTTATAAATAGTATCAAAGCCTATCCCAACTAGAAATGTGGGACTTGAGCCGTGCCACCTACGACGGATTGGCCCGATGAGGACGTCGGCAATTTAAGAGAGGTAGATTGTGATACCCCATATGATAATGATAAGGGTAGGTGGTGTATGGGATTTTGCATTGCTTGGGAAGGAGAAGTTCTTGCTCTTTATAAGGTTCTAATAAGGCTTAAATTGTATCATTGACTAATCCTTTTGGAGTATAGGCCATGTGGTTTGGATCTTCCATTGGAGCGTTACATTTTTGCATACCAAAACTTTATTTAGAGTTGGTGTCAACCAACTTATAAAAAAAAAAGTTGGCGTCAACCAAAAATACACAATAGAAGAATTATCTAACAGAAAATTTTCGAATCTTTTCTAAGTGAGCGATCAGGGAAGTCTCGTATTAGTTCATAAATCATTAACAACCTTCTCCACAAAACCATCAGCTCCTAACCATATCTTTTCGAACCTCCACAATCCAAAAAAATAGGAAAATGATCCGGGCATAATTGATCATTTTATGATCTAGATAATGAGCATCCCAAGAAGCAGAAAGAAGGAACATGTCCAATCTCGACCAATCCCAATTGTTGGACCATGTGAACTCACCCCTGACAAGAGGAAGGTCCAAAAGATCCAAATAAAAGATGAACCTAGGAAACTCCTCTAGCGCCGAACTAATATGAGGCTCCCCAAATCACTCACTCGGGCAATTTAGGAAGAGATTTTTTTCGATAAGTAAATGATTGTATTCATAAGAATAGACATAACCCAAGTACACAAGATGACATACAAGAGGTAAAACCTATTTAGGAAGAAGAAATGGAAACAAGAAATTCATGAAAATCAAGGCCACTAAAATCTACAACTATGGCCCATAGAAATAAAGTGCTGACAAAGAGTAATGAAGGCCGCTTGTCTTCAAATGTCCAGTCATTTAGCTCATTCCATAGACACCACAGGATATAGATAAGAACCATTTTCCACACAGCTGTGATTTGTGAAATACCTTCTAAATTTGTTTTTCTTTTCTTTTCTTTTCTCAGGCCTTGGAGTTTTCTTTAATTTGGCTCAAATGTTAGTCACAATTTAGAGGAGAGTACCTATCAAAACCAATTTAGAGGAGTCATTTGTGGGGAGGGGGCAGGGGATTCAAAGATTAAGAATCCTGATATTTGTTCATGTATGTAACATTAATGACCTACGGGTAGGGGTGTTATAGTGTTCCCCCCCCCCCCCCCCCCCCCCCCCCAAAAAAAAAAAAAAGGGTGGGTCTTCTCCCTTGATTGGAGAGATGACTACTGGAATGCTGATCTTAATGGCCCAACAAGATAAAAGAAAAGAATTTGCATCCATAAAATAGATAGTCTGTTTTGAAGGCTTAAGGTTGGGTTTGGGTGTTGAGAAGTGTTGAAATATGTTGTAAATAGTAGTGAAAAAGTAGGTGAAAAGTAATAATATAATATTGCATAGTAGTAAAAAGTAATGAATAGTAATAAAAAGTAGGTGAAAAGTAATAATAAAGTAATGAATGGTAGTGGAGTATGTTGAGAAGTGTTGAGATACTAGAGTATCTCAACACTAAATCTGTTAAATTGAAGATAGAGTCTGTTATGAAGGCTTAAACCTGTTATATTGAAGAATAGGACCAGATACTTTAAATTTGAGAATATGTGGTTGAAGGTAGATGGGTTTATGGATAAGATTAGATCGTGGTGGTCCTCATATAAGATCTCGAGTGCTCCCAGTTTGGTTTTAGCTGGGAAACTTAAAGCCTTGAAAAATGATCTAAATGGAATATGGAAGTTTTTGGGAACTTAAATGACCAAAGGAATAACCTATTTCAGGAACTGCAACGTTTTGAGGAAAAAGAGGCAACTGGGGCCCTCCCGGTTGATGAGAAGGCAAGAAAAATTGTTGTAGTAGCTGAGCCGGAAAAAATACACTCATGGAAGAGATATCTTGGAGACAAAAATCTCGGGTCCTTTGGTTGAAGGAACGGGATAAGAGCACAAAGTTTTTTCATCGAGTAGCTAATTCCCATTGAAGAACCAATGCCATCGAAGTTCTTCATTCAGAAGGGAGAGTTCTTTCCGACAGAGTAGCTATAAAGGATCACATTGTCCACTTTTATGACCAGCTCCTAAGGAGAAATATCGTTGGAGGCCCAAGGTCGATGGGCTGATTTTGGATTCTATTGATCCACCAAGTGCAGCTTGGTTGGAGAGACTGTATGAAGAGGAGGAGATTCTTAAAGTGTTAAAGGGGATGGAAAAAGACAAGGCCCCAGGTCTAGATGGTTTCACAATGGCTTTCCTCTAGGCTAGTTGGGACATTCTCAAGGAGGACATCATGAAGGTCGTTCTCGAATTTCACTCATTAATGAAATTTGATAAAAGCCTCAATGTTTCATTTATTGCCCTTATTCTGAAAAGGGCAGGGCCGGTGGAGATGCAAGATTTTTGTCCCATAAGTTTGGTGAGTGGGGTTTACAAAATCATCTCCAAAGTGCTAGTCCAGCGGTTGAGCGCATTTATGGGGAAGATCATCTCAAAGTCCCAAAATGCCTTTGTAAAAGGAAGGCAAATACTAGACTTGGTCCTCATTGCTAATGAATGCTTGGAGAGTAGAGTCGGAGCTGACATTCTAGGTATCTTATGCAAATTGGATATGGAGAAAGCTTTTGATCATGTAAATTGGTATCTTATGCAAATTGGATATGGAGAAAGCTTTTGATCATGTAAATTGGGATTTCTTGGTGTATATACTTGGCAGGTATGGCTTTGGGGAAAGGTGGTGCCAGTGGATGAAGCGTTGTAGCACATAAGTGAAATTCTCTGTTTTGATTAATGGCACTCCCGATGGCTTCTTCAATAGCTCTCGTGGCTTGAGGCAAGGGGACCCTTTATCCCTTTTCTTGTTCATTTTAGTGATGGATGTTCTGAGTAGAATGTTGAAAGGGATGGCGGATACGGGTTTCATTGTCAAATGGATTGAATACCTCCATTGTGAGGATTTCCTTTCATTATAAAGGCACCAATGTGCAGTATACATGGCTAGAATTAAGCCTAAATTACAACAATCAAAATCTTTCTAAGTATGGAAACTAGGACTCTGTACAAATTCTAAGGAAGGAAATATATACAATTGTCTAAAACTAAATAAGGAAACAATGAGCGTATTATGCTAACATCCTCCCTCAAATTGATGCTGGTCAGTTAAGAAGCATCAAATTGCCCACAAGAAACTGATGACGTTGTCGTGTCATGTCCTTCGTAAACACATTTGCGATCTGGAGGTCAGTAGAAACATGAGGAAGTGTAATGATGTGAGTGTCCAATACTTCTTGAATGAAATGACAGTCCACCTCAATGTGTTTGGTACGTTCATGAAAAACGAGATTGGCAGCAATCTGAATGGCACTTGTATTGTCAGCATGTAGAGGTGTAGGAGCGGACTAAACACAACCAATTTTAGCAAGGAGACCATGAAGCCAGAGAATCTCAAAACAAGCAGCGGACATTGCACGGTATTTAGATTTAGTGGAAGATTTGGAGACACGATCCTGTTTCCTACTCTTTCAAGATATCAAGGAGTCACCAAGAAATACGCACCAACCCGTAACAGGTCGTCGCGTATCAGGACCTCCTGCCCAATCAGCATCACTGTAAACCACAAGACGAAGAGGAGTTCTAGTTGGGAAGAATAGGCCACGACTAGGAGAACCTCGAAGATATTGAATGATACGACGAACAGCAGCCAAGTGTA
The DNA here is from genome assembly GCF_018687715.1 of Carya illinoinensis. Lineage (NCBI taxonomy): Eukaryota > Viridiplantae > Streptophyta > Magnoliopsida > Fagales > Juglandaceae > Carya > Carya illinoinensis. The sequence continues at coordinate 15,976,454 of NC_056758.1, forward strand.
GATGACGTGGAGCCTGCATGAACTAACTAACGTGCTGTACAACAAATGAAATATTAGGTTGAGTAATAGTCAAATAGTTTAGGCTCCCAACTAATTGTTGATACATAGTGGGGTCAAGAGGAGATCACCCTCTTCCCGACGATACTTCGTGTTTACTTCCAAAGGAGTATCCACAGAAGAAGTATCTTGAAGATAAGCCAAAGTAATAAGATCCCGAGTGTATTTATGCTGATTCAAAAAAATGTCAGAAGGATCAGTATGGACTTCCAACCCCAAGAAGTAGGTAAGAGGACCAAGATCCTTCATATGAAATGAGGCTTGAAGATGCTGCTGCAATCAGGTGATCAGGGCAAAGTCCGTCCTAGTAATAACAATATCATCAACATATACTAGAAGAAGCACAATGCCAAGAGATGTCTTGCAGAAAATAAAGAAGAATCATAGTCACTCTGATTAAAAGAAATTGAAGCAAAATGGAGCGGAATTTATCAAACCATGCTTGGGGAGCCTGGTTCAGCTCATACAACGATCTTTTCAACTTACAGATATCTGAGGAAGAAGAAGAGGACAAACCAGGTAGAATGGTCACGTAGATCTCTTCTTTGAGATCACCATGAAGAAAGGCATATTTGACATCCATTTGATGAAGAGGCCAACCTTGGGAGGTAGCAACAGATAGAACAGTCCAAACCGTAGTCATCTTGGCAACCAGAGCAAAAGTCTCCTCATAGTCCACCCCATACTCTTGCTGATTGTCAAGTGCAACCAATTGGGCCTTATACCAATTCTAAGTCCCCTCAGAACGCAGCTTGATAGAATAGACCCATTTGCACCCAATGGCTTTCACCTGAGCAAGACAAGGAACAACATCCCATGTATGATTATCCTAAAGAGCTTGAAGTTCCTTAGCCATTGCCGCACGCCAACAGTCATGTTTAGCTGCCTTAGAATAACCTGACGGAATGGGAATGAAGGACAGAGTAACATGAAGAGAGGTATGAGAGAAACCATACCGGTCTGGTGGACGAGATACGCTGGTTGAATGGCGAGGAACTGTGATAGTATCTGGATCACCTGTAGAAGATTCAATCTAAATAGGCTTAGATGACGAACCAGGCTCAAGAAGGGGCAAAGTAGGTCTTTGTCTTTCATATACAAGTCCAGATTTGAATCGATCAGGGAAAGGAGTTGGGTCATCAAAATTAGGCAAAACATACATCTCAGGCAAAGACTCAACATGATAAGAAAAAAATGACTGATTTTCAAAGAACACAACATGACGAGAAATACGAAATCGGTTAGAGCATGGATCATAGCAAACATAGCCTTTATGAGAAGCACTATAACCCATAAAAGCGCACCTAACAGATTGAGCAGATAACTTATGACGGTCATGGGAAGGCAAATGAACAAAACAAATATAGCCAAAAGTATGCATATCAAGGTATGTAGGATGCTGATGATAAAGATGAAAGTAAGGACTTTCAAAATTCAAGACATTCGACGGCAATATATTAATTAAATAAACTACCATAGATAATGCTTCGACCCAGAATTTAGGTGGAACGGAGGATTGGAGCAGTAACGTACGAACAACATCCAACAAATGTCTATTTTTACGTTCAGAAACACTATTTTGCTGAGGCTTATATGGACAAGAACACTGAGAAATAATGCCTTTTTGTTGGAGAAAATTATGAAAGTCATGAGACATGTATTCACCACCTGAATTAGACCTCAGAATTTTAATGCCAGAAGAAAATTGTGCTTCAACATAAGCTGTGAATTGTTGAAAGACAGAGAAGACATCAGATTTTGAGCGGAGAAAATAAATCCAAGTATACTTCGTATAATTATCAATGAATGTAACAAAGTATTTATAATTTGCATGGGAGATAACAGGAGAAATTTCCCACACCACTATGAATCAAATCGAAACAACGTTCAGCATGACTACTATGAGAAGAAAAGGCAAGAGACTTACTTTTGCCTAATTTACATGTGGAACAATCAACAGAGAGAGGAGAAGAAAATTGATCTTTATTGCCCAACAAACCAAAATTTATGACATGAGATAAAATAACGGAATTAGGATGACCTAACTGTTTATGCCACATTTCACACTTATTGTTCATAGTGTTACAAGCAAATGAAATAACAACAGGAATGGAAAAATGCAGAGGAAATAAATGTCCAACTTTAGGCCTCCTCGCAAGTATCTTGCCCAACACCTGATCCTGCACAAGACAATCATCACGAGAAAAACGAACATCACGGTGGTTATCAATCAATTGATCTACTGAGATAAGATTAGTAGAAAGTTGAGGAGATACAAAAACATCTCTAACAGTGGAATCCACATCCCCAATAGCATGAATAGGTAATTGACTACCGTTAGCAATCTGAATGTGTGTCGAACCAAAGTCTGAAGATTGCTAAGTATATCAGAAGAACTAGTCATGTGATTAGATGCACCCAAATCAACAAGCCATGAGGGGGAAAAGGAACCGTTACCTTGCAGCCCTAAGGCTGAAAAAGCTGAAATAATCATCTACTGAACCTTCTCAGTAGTAAGAGTAGAGGAGTCATCAACAGTAGTAGAAGAAGTGGAACCCACAGCAGCCTGATAAGCATTAGCCTGACGATTTTGAGGACGAGTAGGACAATCTTTGATAATATGCCTAGGCTTCTTATAATAGTTGCATGGTTTCTGTGCACAGTTATTAGCAATATGGCCGTATTCTTTGCAGCTGAAACATTGAATTGTCCGCATTTCTTGTCCCTTGCATTTTCCTTGAGCAGTATAAGTCACTGCATTGGGTATCATTTTTTCATGCTGATAAGTGGCTTGGGTGGCAAGACGTTGCTCCTCACGAAGTAACTCCCCAAAACAAACATCCAAAGATGGCACGGGAGCATGATTTATCAAATTGGAGCAAGTGGCCTCAAATTTAGGGCGTAACTTCATTAAAAATTGATCTTGCTTGCTTTGCTCATCAACTTCCTAAGAGAGATTGTTCTGGTACGGCATAAATTATGTCAGTAAATTCTCCTTAGAGATTATTAAATCCAGAAAAATAATCCTGAATGGAGAGATCGCCTTGAGTATAACTAGCAATTTCGTACTCTAACTAAGACCGTCAGGCTGTATTGTCCTGATTATACAGCTTTTTAAAATATTCCCACATAGATTTAGCAGTCTTATAGGGCCTCAGATTAAGAACAATAAGAGGATCAACTGATGCTAAAATCCATGTCATCACCCTAGCATATTTGATCTTCCACTGAGCTAATTTAGGAAGCTCAGTAGGAACTGGATCACTCCCATCAATATGACCCCATAACTCATTTCCCATAACAAATAAACGGAATTGAAATTCCCATGTAGAATAGTTCTTACCCATGAATTTCACAGTGAAAGAATCGGAAGACATGATACTCGTAAGTGAGAAAAAAATTCACAAGTCCAAGAAAGAAGAATACCTGCCCAACTTAAATGTGCCGACAACCAGAAAAAAAACAAACTGCCGACACCCAAAGCTTCACAAGAACTTGCCGACGATAACCCACGAAGAAGAAACACGCACCAAGAGCACCGAATACCACAAAACAATCACGGAAATGGAAACAGAAATTGCCAACAAGAAGCCTGGAACCAGAAACGTGCAGTAAGGAAGCCAAAATCCAAAAAGGCACCAGACCCACGACCAGAATGCACCGAAAATAAGAGGAGAAACCGAAACTGAACCTAGATGGTGCTGAGTCACCATAATAGAACAAAAAAAAAGCATAGATGCCGTCGACAACCCAAAGATTGAAGCTCAAGAGAAAAAAAAATTCGAAAAATTCCTAAACCTAGTAACCTGCTCTTGATACCATGTCAAATGGATTCAATACCTCCATTGTAAGGATTTCCTTTCATTATAAAGGCACCAATGTACAGTATACACGGCTAGAATTAAGCCTAAATTACAATAATCAAAATCTGTCTAAGTATGGAAACTAGGACTCTGTACAGATTCTAAGGAAGGAAATATATACAATTGTCTAAAACTAAATAAGGAAACGATGAGCGTATTATGCTAACATTCACCTTGGGTTCCTCTGTAGGTGGCTCCTCATATGGTAGTCTATCAATCTCTCATCTACTTTTCGTTGACGACACACTGATTTTTTGTGAGCCAGATCCCGATCAGACTTGCTCTCTGAGAGCCCTCTTGCTTTGCTTTGAAGTTGTCTCCTATCTCAAGGTGAATCTATCAAAATCCAAGGCAATGTGGGATGGAATTGTTGAGAAGATTGAGTGCAAACTAGTGGGTTGGACGAGACTTTACTTGTCCAAAGGCGGCATAATCACTTAAGTTAAGAGCACACTTTCCAATCTCCTCACATACTTTCTATCTTTATTTCCTTTGCCTACAAGTGTGGCGTATAAATTGGAGAAGATTTTTCGTGATTTCCTATGTGGCAGTTTTGAGGATGTGAAAAAATTCCATTTGATCAAGTTGGATAAAGTATGCACACCTTTGTCTAATGGCGGATTTGGGGTTCGTAAATTGAGAACTTTCAACTAGGCTCTCATAGGAAAATGGTTATGGCGGTATCATAGGGAAAGAGATGCCTTTTGGAGGAAAATTATCGAGGTTAAATATGGGAGCATTTGGAGAGGTTGGTGCTCTAATGAAGTAAGAGGGGCCTAGGGCGTGGGTGTGTGGAAATTTATTCGCAATGGCTGGGAAGACTTGCTTCCTAATTGCATGTTTGCAGTGGGTAGGGGCACATAAGTCAGATTTTGGCACAACACTTGGTGTGGTGATGTTGCTTTGAAGATTGCTTTCCCCCCATTTTCAGGATTGCGTTCGATAAGGACGCCGTAGTTGCTGATAATATGACCTTCTCCTTTGACTCCACTCAATGGTTAGAAAGATTTATTAGAGCAGCACAGGACTACTGATAAAAAAAAATTAGAGCAGCACAGGACTGAGAAATGGGAGATATTGCTGATTTTTACAGCACGTTATACACTTTGAACTTCCATGTAGATGGAGAGGATCGTTTGCTTTGGACATCCACAACGAACAAGAACTTCTCAGTCCGATCCTTCCATAAGGTATTATCGACCCACCCCCCCAATGCATTCCCTTGGAAGTGCATATGGAGGAGTAATGCTCCCCTCAAAGTGGCTTTCTTTGGTTGGCTAGCATCTCATGGGAAAATTTTGAATATTGACAAACTGAGAAGGCGTGGCCTCTACTTAATAGATTGGTGCTTCATGTGCAAACATGACAGTGAATCAGTGGATCACCTATTTCTTCATTGCGAAGTAGTTAAGGTTTTATGGGATGAAATTTTCACAAGGCTTGGTAAGGCATGGGTAATTCCTAGAAGGGTGTTAGAGTTATTGGCACGTTGGAGAGGAATCCGGGGCAACGGGTAGATCGCGGCTATTTGGAAGATGGTGCCTCTTTGCCTAATGTGGTGCACATGGAATGAGAGGAATAGTCGTTGTTTCGAGGGCAAGGAGCGCACACTGGAAGGGTTTAGGGACTTTTTTTTTTTTTTTTTTATCACAATACCTTGTTACTTTGGACTTCTTCTATTGTATTGAACGGAACATCTTTTAATGACTTCTATGTTGCTTTTCGCAGCACTTAGCTTGTAATTAGGCTTTTTTTTGTATACTCTGTGTACTCAAGCCTTGCCTATTTACTTGGATTAATAACATCTTTTCTTGCTTATCAAAAAATAAAACATATATATTGAAGAATAGGTGTCTCCAAGGTTTTACACTGGGTCAATAATTAACATAAAATCTATTAATTGACTCAATAAAATTTAATTTTACCTGTCAATGAAGAAAATAATTAACATAGAATAATTAGTTCATCAGCTTATAGACTGAGTCTGTTGTACAATAATTATCTTTTCTTGGAATCATATGGCCATGATTGGTTAGTAGAATTTTTAAGGAATTTTTAGAAGTTTTGAAAAAAATTTTGAGACATTTTTTTATTGGATTTTGTGAAAGTAGTATGAAAAATGAGAAATCGTTTGGATTTTTTTTTAAATGTGTTTTTATTGGAGTTTGTGAAAGTGAATAGGTAGTTTGAAAATTGTCTAAATAAAATTTTTGTAAGATGTTTTTCAGGTTTTTTTAGGAAATATGAGAAAATTTGTATCTAGCGAGAAGCTGATTTATTTTTTTAGAATTAGAACTTTTTAAGACCATAGAATGTTCCTGCTAATTATGACCTTTTTGGGATTTAAAAGATGTTTGGATTGAAGTTGAAAAATTCTTGAATACAAGAATATTATTCATGCCCAAGGTCACAATTGTGAATTTAAATACAAGAACAATTAGGCACCTTTAATGTGATAAATAGGCTGCTATCAAGTTTCCATGTGATTTGGTATGATCACCATAGTTCTGTAAGTTGGGGTGAGACTAAAGCATCTATCTCCTCACTCAGGCAAAATACATGCTTTTACAATTGTAAAAATCCTGCTTTAGTTTAGATATAAAATTGAGTTATGCTCCTTACAAGCATTGGCGTTTAAAATACCAAGACTTTTTTATGTATGCTGATGTGGCAGACTTCCACATCAGCAGTCTTTTGTGTGTCAATAACGATGCTTGCAAATAGATTTATTATATATAATTTGAATTTAAAGTGCCTCCATATCCATTATGTTTCTTAGTGCTCTTATGGCCAAAGATGGAGTTATTTAGCTGGTTTTGCCTAAGATAATAACTTGCATTTGCTGTATAGAAATTTTGCATTTTGCGCAGATTAGAAATATATAGATTTTTTTTTGTAAGTATATCTTACAAATATATAGATATATTTTGTGTTAGAACTAAAACCTCTATAAGCTTTTTAACATTTTGATACAATTTTGAATTCAGCCATCATAATCTTTATAATTTAAATGATTAGTAAATAACATTGGGTTCTCATGTTCAGGTTGTTAGTGGAGTGCTTTGCCAAGTACTGTGTGGTACCTGAAGCTATTCGGCATTTCCGAGCCCTTAAAAACTTTGAGGGGGGAACAAAAGTTTTACATAATGAAGGAAACCATGGGGATCCACTATCTTTGTATCTTAGGGCTTTATGTCGAGAAGGTACACATGTTTTTTTCTTAGAATAAATTCCTTGGCCTTTAATTTGTTGCACTCTTTTTATTACATGTTGGCTACAGATTTTAAATCATACAAACCCCAAAATCCATGCAATTGTGTTGAAAAAAGGTTACTATCTGGAGCTATATCTGCAAGCAAGGTAGAATGGGAACTGTCATTCATATACTTCTTCAAAGACTTTATGCTTTTATGAGACCAAGAAGCAGATTCCTAAGATTCTTTATAGTGGGCATAACATTGTCCATCTAGTTCTTTTATATCGTCTCTAATGTCATCATTGTTAGGTCATTCATTAGTTGAATGAAGTGTAGAAATGCTTTCTTTTCTTAAGTTATCGTGTGTTATTAATCTGATACAAATAGGTTGGCAGACACTTTTTTCATGTTGTTTTCTGATGAGGCCATGAAGAAGAGTTCATGACTGTTAAAACTGTGTTATCTTCAATTTTGGCCTCAGAGCAGTAGCATTGGCTTGGCCAAATTCATCTTCAAATTTAGCCAATATCAACACTTTTTTATATTTGCCTATTCCATCAAAATTCAATCCCCACATTGGATTAGCCATTCATTCTATATATAATAAAATATTATTAATAATTATATTATAATTAAATTAATATTATAAAAACACATTTTCAAAGGTCATTTAATCCTAATAAAATTCTATCGAAATTTCTTAATTACTAAATATCTTAACCAAATATCTAGCAACATATGAGAATTCATGTAAAAAAAAAATCTTCACTTACATAAATCGAGATCAAGAAAACACCTTAATTACAAAACACCTACATAAACACCGAGAGGAAATCTATACTTCCAACACCATCTTAATTACAAAACACCTACATAAACACCTAGAGGAAATCTGCACTTCCAACACCATCTTAATTACAAAAAACACCTACATAAACACCTAGAGGAAATACATAAATCTGCACTTAGTTACCATGTACAGCAGCACAAAAAGAAACCCCTAGATTACACATAACAGCAGTTACAAGTGTCACCAAATACATCCAAAAAATCAGTCATGAAGTTCCAAAAAATAGTCTTCCATCCCAAAAATAGTCTTCCATCAAAAAATCAGTACCTGCTGCAAAACACAGAATTAAGCAATATTAATCTCAGGAATTTACCAAAAACAGCAACTACTAAGATTTCCAGGTGTGCAAAACCATCAACTCTTCAGTTTATTAACCAAAAACAGTAACTACCAAATATTTTTACAATGAACAATATATTACCAGGTGTGCAAAACAGCAACTCTTCAGTGCACTTCTCCCTCCTCCAGCTACTACATTTCATTCAATTCATTCCTATGTTTATCTAGGATTTCAATTTGAATTGACTTGAAGTATTCTCGCTGCACTGCATTCATGTTATCAACATTCAACATCATGATTTCCATCTCCATCTTCTTCTTCTTAAGTGAGATTATCTCAGCCTTGTCCCTATCAGCTCGGCTTGCCACCTCCCGTCGCTCAATCATCGTTATCCTCCTATCACTTTCCATGTTACTTAATTTTTCATCAAATTGACTAGGTGAAGATTCTTCGCGTTTCCTTTTCCTTTCCCTTTCTTTTTCAGATTTCTTGCTTAGTGGCCTCTCCAAATTGGTAGACATGCTCTCATTTTCCTCTACATCTATGGTGCCTCAATAAGTTCCAACAATGATCAAAATTATAGTTGCTTTTTTGTGTCAATCGTTACAATACCTTTGCCTTGTCAATCTAAACACCAATCATAAAAATATTAGTAGATATTACAATCCAAATTTATGATAATTAGAAACATACCTTGTCTTGTTCATTGGTACTGCTTGGATGCATTGATTTGACTTGGGCCAAGTAACCACAAAACTTGTTGTGGCTTTTTGGATAGTTGAGCATCGATTAGTCAACGACCCCACAGAATGTTTAGGCCAATTAGTTTTTTTATAAGTATTGAAGTAATTATGGATTCTTATCCACAATTGTTGGACTTTTGATCTGTCCCCCTAATAGCGTCTATACTAATATTGAGCCACCTTGATATAAGGAGGTTGTCTTCCTCCACGGTGAAGGACACACCATGTTGGGATAGTTTAGTTCATGCCCTTACTTGCCCTTCAGGTTGTGTCACTTCAACCTCAGCCTCAACATTATCAAGCAAGACACGAGCCATGGGGGGATTATTAATACCTTCTCCACCACTTTGCAATAGTGTGGTAAAAAAGGGATCTTCCAATAAGTGTGAATCCATCCTTCATAAAACAGTCAGCAAGTAATAAAGTCAACAGTTAGCAAGTAAGCAGGGGAGACAGTCAAAACAGTAAGCCAAAATGACTAAAAGAAATAGGTTGACTATTAACTATTTTGTTTAAACAGGTTCTGAATTCTACACACACACACACACACAACACTTTAAAAAAAGAAAGGTTGACTATTAACAATCAATAGTTTAAGCAGGTTCTGACTTCCACACACACACACACACAACATTTTAAAAAAAGAAAGGTTGGCTATTAACAATCAATAGTTTAAACAGGTTCTGACTTCTACACACACACACAACACTTTAAAAAAAGAAAGGTTGACTATTAACAGTCAATAGTTTAAGCAGGTTCTGACTTCTACACACACACACACACACAACACTTTAAAAAAAGAAAGGTTGACTATTAACAATCAATAGTTTAAACAGGTTCTGACTTCTACACACACACAACACTTTAAAAAAAGAAAGGTTGACTATTAACTATTTTGTTTAAATAGGTTCTGAAAACAATAGTTTTAACTTATAAAATATACTAAAAGGATAATACGATACAAGCTATAACATAAAACCAATATCAATACTTCTTTTGCATCTAGAGTTGATCTATTTATTAGAACTTCTCAATAATGCCAAAAGAGTGTGTAGTTAGAACATGTGAAATGTTTATAATAAGCTTGATCAACACCACCTATGGCTTCATAGAGTTGAACATGTATTGGTATATGCTTGAATTTGCCTAGTTAAGGTCCTTCATTAACTAGGGGTGAGGAGGGCCACAGGTCAAAGGCTGGAATAGCTTCCCTTAGAGCGGCTTTTACACAAGAGGTGGCTGTTTGGCACAAGCTTGACCCCCCTAATGTAACAAAAGTCATATTTCATGTCTTTTGCTCTCTCTCTCTCTCTCTCTCAATTTTTTCAACATTTCCATTGAGTTGTACTTGAACTAAAGTAGCGTGATAATGCATACCTTTTCCTGATGCATGCCATCACGGAATTGTTTTGAAGAAAAAGGAAAAATTAGTAGAAGTATGGCCATTCAACGGAGGTTCTATGAAATAGAGCTTGCCTGAATACATGTGAGCTTTTGTCCTAGTTTTGTTGCAGCTGACATTATTAACTTTATTTTTTAATTAAATCAATCTGTTAGGATTGGAATTTGGTTATTTATTCTCCACGTAGACTTACAGTTGCACCGGCAATACAATTACAAAGAACTGATTTCCATGGGTAGTTTCTGTGAAGCTTTTTGAATTCTAACATGCACATCACCCAAGTTTTGTTTTCAATTATCCTTTTTTTGTGCATCGTCTTGCACAAACAGAATAATTTCTTCCTAAGGTAGGGTACACTTTCTACACTCAATATATATATATATTTATCTGTAACAAGAATTCTATTGATACCCAAGTATACAAGACATATACAAGGGTGACTGTACACCTCCAAACTACCACAACTAATGCATTACACTCTCTAGTTCTTTATTATCTGTAAGTAGCTAAAGTTGCAAACATCTGACCTAATAGATGGGTGCACCTTATAACTTTTTGGTAGTTTGAGAGTAGATGTGTCAATTTTTGTAAATTAGGTTGAAAGTGTAAAAACCTGTTTGTTCAAGCGTGAAAGTGCATTTTCCTCTCTTTTCTTATTTATGAAATGTTAAATCTTTACCCAGCCAAGCTACTAAAATTTTGTTTCTTTCTAATGCTTTCACCTGTTACAATTTCTGGTTCTAGGATTCTCTGACATGTTAAAAGTATATCTTTTTCTTTTATAAATTCTTGAAATACTTGATTTTCAGTTTCCTCATCTTGAAGGCAAAACAATAAAGGGATGTACTAATAATAGAGGGTAGGTGACTGTGATTTGTGCTCTTAAACCCAGTCATCCCACACCTCAACCAAACTCAGCATTAAACCTTATCAAGAAGAGAGAGCGCAACCATTTTTCAATCCAAATCCAATCATCGAAAAACAGAGGAAATCAAGCAAACCCTAACTGTTAATCCCAAAATCAAAAACCCTAACTGTCAATCCCACTTCTACATCCGTGTTTTAGTATAGTAACAACCGAGAAATCGATAGAAAACAGGTGGGTAAGAACTGAGAAATCGATAGACATGAATCCAAGAAAAACCGAGAGCCTAAAAAAAAAATAATTTGAGAAAACTTACAGATCGAGAGTGGGAGTGAGAGAGAGAGAGAGTTGAGGGGCGCAGCCGTTAGAGTGGACGGATGCAGCTGTGGGTCGTGGAGGGGCACCGTCTATGCGAATCGAGAGAGAAGAGAGAAAAAGAGAGGAGAAAGGGAGTTCGGTACCGAAATGGAGGGACTAAATATTTCTTCCCACGTCTAGTAGTTTCCCATATCCCGCTTGGTTGGTTGGAGTGAGAAAACAATATTTTATTATTTGGTGAATGAAAATGATCTTTCATATTTGGCCACTCATTGTAGCAAAAGTCCATAATATTTTGAATTTGCCAAATTCAATGTGATGAGTTTTTGGGCCAAATTATGTAAAATTTGGCCAAGCACCTCATTTGGCCAAGCCAATGAGGATGCCCTCAGAGAGTTTGCTTCTGGAGCTCATATGTAGCCAGCACTGGAGATAAGGCTTATTGGTACAAAGTTTGGTCTAGATTTCTAGTAGTTTCTATGATGCTTGTGTGTGCTTTCTTAGGTTTTAAGCTACGAACTTGTTAGGAAAAAACTGAGTATGTTTAAATATAGAAAGATTTTACTTGCCAGGCAATTCTAGTAAGCTTATAAATTTGGTTTGTTACATCAATTCTGTTGAGTGTGATGTGCACATTTGACCCGTTTATCTAATGTGCTCTTGTCATTCAATTTCAAATGACCACGGGTTGGAAGTGATAAAGTTTTATATTCTCATAAATTCTTTTGGGAGAAGTGAGCTTGTACCAACCTTTTCATATTACTGAAATGTATGAAGTATAATGAGAGGGCATGAAATGTCCCAACCCTGATGTTATCCTTTTACACAGGAAGTATACATGAACTCACTAAACAAAAAGGGGGAAAAGAGCTGTAGAATCATAAAAATTAGAAATAGAAAAGGGAACACCATAATGGGCCCTTTTCCAATATACAATGTGTTTAAAACATAAAACTTAAACTCCGATACCAGTCTTTCAAGATCCTCAATGCTACGCTGGTTTATTTGACTCCATATGCACCAGAGAATGTGTAGTGGGACCATCTTTCACAATGAAACATGCTGATGATGGCCAAACTGTCTATTCCAACAAGTGAAAAGCTCCAAAACCTGTGAAGGCATCACCCACTTAATCCAGAAGAGACTGAAAAAGATGCTCCATAGAAAGCTAGCAACCTCACAATGTAAGAGTAAGTAATGCCACATCTCCTCATTTTTCCTATACAAGCCTCCTAATGATGATACTATTGTGCCACGCCTCCTCACGTTGTCCAAGGGAGGAATTTCTTTAGTGCTGCTATCCATGCGAAGAAAACCACTCTTGGAGGAACCATATTCTTCCAAATAAGCTTCCACAAGAAAGGCTCCTTTTTATTTCTTTGATAGGTAAAAGAGATTTTATTGATTCATGTAAATAGGCAAAGCCCGAGTACATGGGGAGTATACAATAAATCAATCACCCTCCTAGGCATAGCCCATGCGATACCAAGCCTCGAGAGGATTTCATCCCACAATACCTTAACTACTTCGCAATGAAGAAGAAGGTGGTCCACAGATTCATTGTTGTGTTTGCACATGAAGCACCAATCCATTATGTAGAGTCCATGCTTTCTTAACTTGTCTATAGTCAGTACTTTACCATAGGAAGCCACCCACCCGAAGAAACCAACCTTGAGGGGAACATTGCTCCTCCAAATTCTCTTCGAAGGGAAGGCATTGGAGGAGTGGGTTAGGAGTGGGTCATCAAGGCCTTGTAGTAAGAATGGACTGAAAAGTTCTTGTTCCCTGTGCATGTCCATAATAATCTATCCTCCCCTCCCGCCCTTAGCTTCAGCGCATATAACACGCTGTAGAAGTCAATGATGACTCCCACCTCCCAGTCCTTGGCTAGATTACATAGCATCTTTTAGTATGAACTCCATCAAAGTTGCCTCTCCTATATGGGATACAAACCATTTTATCAACACTATTATGTTCCACCCCACACGAATCCAACTTGTCAAAGAATGATGAGAAAAAAGGTCGCGTCCCTAGTAAAGACGACACCTGATTGAGCTGTGAAACATCCCGAGGATTATAGAGGTCTGCCACACATGCTTCCTTCATGCAAGTGATTCTATAAGGAATGGAAAGGTACTTCTCAAGGATTGATCACAGTTGAGTTGTAAAGTTGAGAGAAAAGTGAGGAAGAAGGAGAAAGGCACAAGGGAAAGGTGAAAAAAGGGAACCGCAATTGACTATCAACTTGCATGTTTTTATACTAAGGTGACATAGCATAATTACGACAATAACCTCATGCTATAAAAATAACTAAGTCCTTTATACAAATTACACTAACTCTAACACTCCCTCTCAAGCTGGAACATATAAATGAAACATGCCCAGTTTGTTGGAGAATCGTTGAAAGGATTTGCGGGCTAATGCTTGGTGAGAATATCACCTAGCTGATCTTCAGAGCGAACAAAGGGAGTGACAATCCCTTCTCACATTAATAAATCTTGAATAAGATGACAATAAACTTTGATATGTTTGGTACACTCATGGAAGATTGAATTGTTAGCAATCAAGATAGCGGCTTGATTGTTAGAGTGCATCTGCATAGGAGTAGGAGCATCAAGACCCAAGCCACGAAGGAAAGAGCGAACCCATAGCATCTCGGAAGCAGTGAGTCATTTCTCTATATTCAACTTTAGCACTAGAGTGGGCAACAACATTAAGCTTTTTTCTATGCCAAGTAACAAGATTACCACCACCAGCAAAGGTACAATAGCCAGAAGTGGACCGTCTATCAGACCGACTTCCAGCCCTATCAGAATCACTAAAACCAGTGATAGACAAATTAATAGCTGGTTTATATAACAAACCTCAACCAGGGGCACCCTTCCAATAACGCAAGATACGAAAAACTGCATCAAAGTGAGGTTGCTAGGGAGCATGCATATGTTGACTAACCACTCCAACAACATAAGTAATGTTAGGGCAAGTCACAGTAAGATAAATTAACTTCCCAACCAATCGATGATATTGACCGATATCCGTGAATAGAGAGCCAGCTAGAATGATCTGGTAGCTTTAAACTATTTTCTTTTTGCTATGTTCATTTTAATTCCTTGGACCAAAACTTAGAAATGTTTCTTAGCTAGAAGTCATTTTAATTTCAGGCAGGATTGTTGATTTGCTAGAAGCTTTAGAGGCCATGGTGAAAGATCACCAACTAATGCCACCACGAGCCATGATCATGAGCAGAAAGTACCGGACTTTGGTGAGCTCATGGATTGAACCACTACAAGAAGAAGCGGAACTTGGATACGAGATTGATTACATTGCTAGGTGTGCTTTATAATGAACATGCTACAATCGCTGAAAAGTCCATTTTTCTCTATTTATTTCTTAAGCAATTTCACTTTGGATTAAAAAGAAATTGTCATAAATTAAAAGCATTTGTTCCTGTGTACTGGGACTACAACCTTCCTGTCTTTATGAATAAAATTTCTTATGATTTGTCGAAATTATTAATAAGCATGCCTTATAATTCTCAACTTTCTGTTTTTCAAAATCTTATTTTCAGATCTGCTTAATCCTCTGGTTGGTCTTGCACAGCTACATTGTTTCTCATCTGCATCAGTATAATATCAACAAATTTTATTTTTTTGGAACTGCCTTCTTGTTCTCGTTAGCTTGTAAATTATTTATGTTTTGCTCATTCAAGTTTATAAGCTTTCTTTTTTACTATTGTTCTGAGTCTAACTAGGACCAAATAAAATGATTTTCGAACGATGGGATAGAAATGGACACACTCTCTCTCTCTCTCTCTCTCTATATATATATATATATATATATTCCGCTTTCTCTTTCTTGCTCCTGTTTCTTCCTTCCTATGTGTTAAAGCTTCCAACCCAAAAGCTATAGCTACTCAGTGGAGAGGCCCAACTGTAAGAGCCAGCTGTCAAGTCAGACCATAGCACCATTGTTTGTGCTGCAAATAGAGTCTTGATCTGTAATATTCATTCCATACTTGGTGGATATATTACTGTTGTATACCTAAAATTATGGATTCTAATTGATATTGTTGATCCCATAAGTGGGACCTAGATTTCATTATTTGTTCAGTTTTATTATATTTAAAGAGGATTGCTCTATGAGCATATGGAGAATTTCCAGTAACTCTCATCTTTGTTTTAACACCAAGTAAAGAAACCAGCACTACCCTACTAAGTTTGAGACAAAGACACTTAGACCTGACACTTGGAGTTGAAGAACAAGCAATTTGGGATCCAATATTATGTTAGAGCATTTAACCCAAAAGTGTAACCTAGTAGACAGAGAGGTCCAACAAATGCATATACCCCTAATCAAGTAGGCACTTGACTAATGTGGGATGACTAATGTGGGATGAGCCAATATCCTGGCAGCACATAATCATTTAAACGCTGCTCGGGCAAAATCCCTAATAGATTGTAGCTAAATTGCTACTTTTGGTTGTCAAAATTGACCTAATCCATTGTCCTGTGATGCATCCATGGGCCATGGACTTGGATCTACCCAACGATAAAAATGCCTGCGTGAGATCCAATTATAATGCACTTCCCTCGGTCACACGTAACCCAGGTAAAGAAGGGCTTTTGAGGTCCTATGATCCCCCCCCCCCCCTTCTCTGGGGGCTCTCTCTCTCTCTCTCTCTCTCTCTGTGATTGTAGTCCTAAACTCAAAAGTGTCCTCTGACACCAGCCATCCATATGGCAATAAGAGGCAAATTTCCAAATGTCATATTTTAAATATGTTCAGTGGTTCAGAAACATATTAATTTATACATATACATGCATTACCATATCTTTCTTCAATGTACTTTAGCGTATATATAGATGTATGCATACACAATCTCATACACAAGCCTATCTTTACTACTAATTCGTTGAGATAGATTTTTCTTTCTGTGGGAATAAATAGTGAAGAAATATGCTTATAAGAACTTTAGAAACGAAAAAGTGTGATAACTTGCTAGATTTGGATCATAGAATTGGGTCATGGAAAGTAAAAAGGGAAAATTGAGATTCTACAAGGTCTTTGGTGGAAACAAGTGATTCACTGTCGAAGAATCATAATTCAAATCTAGAACAGGAATGAAAGGATCTTGTCATTTTTTTCAAGTTAATTTTGCCTCTTTTTATCTTTTTATTTTTTACAGGCATGTGTTACCGCTTGTCTAATGCATATCCTGATACTAATTCTACTATTAAGGTATTAACTGTCTTTGCATGTTAATAGGTATATTGCAGAGGGTGGGCTTACAGGTGAGCGCAAACGATGGGTGCCTCGAAGGGGAAAAACTCCTCTTGATCCAGATGCTGATGGATTTATATACTCAAACCCCATGGAAACCTCCTTCAAGCAAAGATGTCTTGAGGATTGGAAGGCACACCATCGAAAGCTTTTGAAAACCTTACAGAATGAAGGAGTTGCTGCTTTAGGGGATGCATCAGAGTCTGATTATATCAGAGTGGAGGAGCAGTTAAAGAAAGTTATAAAGGGTCCCGACCAGAACATTTTAAAGCCCAAGGCTGCAAGTAAGATGATTGTATCTGAATTGAAGGAAGAACTTGAAGCACAAGATCTTCCGACTGACGGAACTAGAAATGTTCTTTATCAGCGTGTGCAGAAAGCAAGGAGAATAAACCGCTCTCGTGGTCGGCCCCTTTGGGTTCCTCCAGTTGAGGAGGAAGAAGAAGAAGTTAGTCTTGACTTATCACTCTGTTGTGCTATTTAGTCTTTTGTTTAATCTGATTAATGTTTCTTTATCTACATATTACATTTTATCCTTAGCATAATTCTTCTACCTGAGTACATTGCCATTCAAATTTTAATATGATTTGTTTGGCAGGTTGATGAAGAGCTGGATGAACTAATTTCTAGGATCAAACTTCATGAAGGAAATACAGAGTTCTGGAAACGCCGCTTTCTTGGAGAAGCCTTTAATGGTGATCATGGGAAGCCTTTGAAAAAGGAAGAATTAGAACCTACGGATGTGATGGACGATGTTGATGTAGAAGATGGTACAAAAGAGGTTGAAGATGATGAGGCTGATGAGGAGGAGGTAGAGCAAACTGAGAGCCAAGATGGAGAGAGGGTAAAGGAGAAGGAAGTCGAAGCCAAGAAGCCTCTTCAAATGATTGGAGTCCAATTATTGAAAGATTCTGACCAAACAACTACCTCATCCAAAAAGTCAAGGAGAAGAGCGTCTCGAATGTCAGTGGAGGTATGAAAGTCCATAATGGTTCTATTTCTAGTACTTCTTTTGGGCAGTGTCTCTACCCTCAGTTATTTGTTTAATAATTTAGCAGTTAAAATTACCTATAAAAAAAAAAAATTTAAGTCACAGATAAATCCCTATTTGGAGGTCAATTACCTTATTGTGATTATTCTGTCATGCAATAGGTTTTCTGGTTAATATGGATACTTGATTTGAAGTTGCCATAAGGATGGAAATGCTAACATCTTGCATGCCATGGTATAGTAGGGGTGGGGGAGAGGGCAACTGGACCTACCCTGCCCGCCCAGAGGGCTGGGGCTGGGGCTGGTGGCTTAAAGATATATCTCCAAGCGAGTGGGTTGCAGGTCGGGACTTGCTTGGGTGAAAACCCGGCCCCCCATGTAGAACATATAATGAAAAAAACCCTAATTTTACCCCTCCCCCTCATTTGGTTTACAGACACATGGCCCCTCCTTTCCTCTTCACTTCTTTTTATTCTACACATCAGAAATCACCAGCCCCGCGGCCAGGACTGGCTGTGGGTATCTGTGCAGACCCACAGAGCATCTGGGTGCAGATCTTTTTTATTTCTATCTTTTTAAAATCTATGAACATTTTTATTTTGGATCTATATACTGCTCGGATCCATTGATTTTGGATTTTCTGGTTTAGTGATTGAAATCTTTGGATGTGTGTTGGTTTAGCATATATTCTGGATCAGTTTTGTATTGTGGAGACCGGATGGTGGCCTGAAAAGTCTGCCTGCCCATATGGCAGGGGTGGACGGTCATGTTGTTTGGGCGGGGCTAGGGGAAGGTGGAAGGGGCCAGGTGAGGCTGCTACCCACCAGTATAGGGCGGGTAGCATCCCTAAAGTCTGTATAGAAGGAGCTTGATCGTGATACTGGAAGGCTCAGGTACCACTTGTATCAGGTGTTCGATTAAGCTTTTCACAAAACACCATGTTGTAGAAATAGATGCATATGGAATTCAATGTTACTGTAAAATTATGAAAAAAGACGAAGGTGTAATAGTAAGATCTTAGCATTATTTATTGTACATAAAGCTAATAATGGTTAATATGTTTAATAGTTGTACTTTTCTATTTGCATGTCTGGTTTTATTTATTTGGTTTATCAATCGGATGTTTTAGTTTATTTAATTAGAATTTTGAAGGCATGTGCTTGGTGTATTAATGTGTACACTAGTTTTTGGTTTTTGTTTCCACCAGCAGGGGAATAAAGATTTCCATTTTCGTTTAAGGGCCTTACCTCAGAATATGTTTTTGTGGATGGACACAGGATGATGCCGATGAAGACTGGTTTCCTGAGGATATTTTTGAGGCATTTAAGGAGCTGAGAAAAAGGAAGGTGTTTGATGTATCGGACATGTATACAATTGCTGATGTTTGGGGTTGGACATGGGAAAGAGAGCTAAGGAATGCACCTCCTCGAAGATGGTCGCAGGAATGGGAAGTTGAGTTGGCAATTAAAGTTATGCTGAAGGCAAGTTCCTTTATCTTTTCTCACTTCCTTTCACATGTGTTATGTCTAGAAATAGAAAAATAAAGACAGGAATTGTAGGGGTTGGAAGTTTATCTCTGACTGAGGTTCACTGTCATAATCTCCCAAGTCACAAGAATATCTCTACAAGATATAAAGATGAGGATAAAATAGTCTTACAAGATATCCCATCTTACATAAGCTCATCCTGGCTCAAGATAATCTTCTTTAACACTCCCACTCAAGTTGGAGACTATATCCCATCTTCAAGCGGATTGATTCTACCTGACCACAACCAAGGGCCTTGGTAAATAAATCTTCCAATTGAATTTCTGACTTTACACATGGAGTGGTGATTTCTTTAGTGATTAACTTGTCATGATCAAAGAGGCAATCTACTTCGATACGTAGTTTTGTTCATGTGTCTGTGGGTTGCTGCCTGATTATTACAAAAGAGCTTCATGGGTAGATAAATCTTCATGGGTATTTCTCAAAGAAAATCTCTCTACACATAACCTCACAATTTTTATTTTATTTTATTACCTCGGGTAATTCAAGGGGAAAATCTCTCAGTCCGATGACCCCTAGAGATTTTTTTCACCCAAGCGAATTTGACTTTAGACCTAGGGGGAGCATACCTCCAAGCCCAAGGCTTTTACCACTTTAGCCAACCCCTGGGGGTTATAACCTCACAAATTTTGTGGGATATACTTTAATATTCTGCTTCAGCACTAGACTTGGCACCAGGAATCTGTTTTTTACTCTTCCGTGTCACTAAATTATCTCCCAGAAATGTACAACATCCAGTCTTGGACCTTCTATTTGACGGTGAACCAGCCCAATATGCATTTGGGTACTTTTATATTCAAGTGTCAATTAGCTGCATAATCCAGTTTGAATGTAATCGTTTTGGATGTCCCTAAATGTCTCTCCATCTCTCAAGACTCCACCTATTATTTAATGTTCAATTGTTGCATAAAAGACTCTTTGATTTCTGATTCCCAAAAGACCTTTTAATTTCCATTTCTCAAAGGATCCTTTGGGGTTCCACTTCAATTGTAGTCATCACACAAAAAATAGGACCCTTTTTTTTTTCTTTTTTTCTTTTTTCCCTATAATGAATTTAGGGATTTTTTCCTATGCATATAGTGTGGGTGGGTGTGAGACCACTTTCCCCAAAAGTCGAAGCATCTATTATCAAAATATGCTTTGGCTTCTATATCAGCAACTCTTATCAATGTCTGTATTTTGTGACTTGATGTGACCATTTTAAAACTCCTCACGTAATAACATGCTAGTAACATGTTTGCCTAAACATATATTGCCATTCCATGCTCTCCATATTTGGCGGGATTTCCCAAGAATATAGTGAAAGGCTAAAGTATTTATTTGGTATCGTTTCATTGGTTTGGAAACTTTACTGCTCCAATAGAAGCATTTGCTTTAATTGTATTGTTCTCTTTGGAAGATTGAAATAATGAACATTCAGGTAATAGAGTTGGGTGGAACACCCACTATTGGGGACTGTGCCATGATCTTGCGTGCTGCAATAAGGGCTCCAGTGCCATCAGCATTCTTGAAGATATTGCAGACAACACATAGTCTTGGCTATGCATTTGGGAGGTGAGATAATGTTCTCTATTTGAGGAGAATGAAAAAAAAAATAGAGGTTTGATTTTCTTGATCTAAAAATTAGGCTGTCTACACAAGATTGTAATTTGATATTTTTATGGATTGTTTGTGCATCATATTGCAACACCGGGAGCTTTTATACTGCATTTAAGTTGAGTCTTGCCTCTTCCTAATAGCATACCATATATCTTTTTGAACATACAAACTTGGCAATTTCAACATGAAGTGTCATTCATCAGAAAATTTTTTCAACAAGAGAGCCTTAAATTATGTATATTTTTGTTGGCAAACTAAAACCACTCCAACAAGAACTCATATGTGGTTTCTTCTATTGCAGTCCCCTTTATGATGAAATCATCTTGCAATGTCTTGATCTTGGAGAGCTAGATGCAGCCATTGCAATTGTTGCAGACTTGGAGACATCTGGGATTACAGTTCCAGACCAAACCTTGGACAGATTGATTTCTGCTAGACAGACGATTGACATTACTGCCAATGATGTACCCTCCTAGCTGCGGTTTATAATTCTAGTTCCCTTTCAAATAGCCTGATTCTGGAAGAGCAAAACATTTTGTCATGGTGGCACAGCAGACAAATAGCCAGCTTCCGTTGCTACAAATCTGTGTAGAAGACGTCAGTATAGATGTCTCAACTTCTCTGATAATAGCAACAGTTATTAATAATGATAATAAAAAAAATTGTGCTTAGGTCTTCCAAGAGAGTAGTGTGGTCACTTACCCTGATCTAGTGGATTTTCAGTTTGTAATTGAGACTCATAAACGCATCAAATTAACCAAATCACTGATACTAATTATATAGAATCTTGCATAGATGTCTTTTACCTTTTTTCCTAGGATATTATTGGTATGAACTTCAAACCAAGCATGGATGTGCAAGCTGCTTATATGCAAATCAAATCCTGGACAGATTAAAGGAAAAAAAACAACTGATAAAGTTATTAGTTTTTATGTGTCTTCGGAGTCTCAATTTGATTTGAATCATTTTATTGTATCATTCTATAGGGATCCCTGAAAAGCTAAAAAGTCGAGAAATAATGAGCAGCAACGGCTCTCTCTTTGTTTGTACAAGAGTGTGAGCAGCAGTTTCTTCGATCCCTTTTGTTATTCAGTTAGTTTAATTAATTAGCCACCATGGTCTATAATAAAAATACAATAACAAAGTGATAAATTGTACGCTTAGAATATCAATCTCATGTACAAAGTTCCTAAGAATGATAGGGGAGTGAAAACAGGAACTCAAATAGAAATTAGTTCTATTTCAATTTCCTTTTCTTCAGCAAGATTACCTAATGTTAAATGAACTAAGAATGCTTTTATGTGTGGGCTCAATAGTTATGTTATTACTGTTCTCTCATCTATAGTGTTATGCCAGTTCAAAATTTGTAACGAGATTGTAATCATCTTCCATGAGGCTCGCTGATGTGTTATCTTAAGTGCTGTAATATATATATATATATATATGTTATAAAACTTAATAAAAATAAGAAAGTTTCAAGAGATTGAGAGAGAGCGAGAGAGGTTAAGAGAGAATGAGAGGAGATTCTCTTATTGATCTGTATATCAAACTTATGAATTTCTTAAAGAATTCAACGATATATATAGGCGTACAAAGGGGACTATGCTAGCTCACTATGCTAGCACTATGCACTATGCATTTGACGACTAGATAAATATGGTCATACAATTCAATATAGTTTATAACACTTCCCCTTTGGATGACCATATTTAAAGAATATGCCTCGTTAAAACCTTGCCAAGGAAAAACCCTGTGGGAAAAAACCAATGGCGAAGGAAAAAGAGTACATTATTCATATGTATCGCCGAGTGGTTTAGGATTGCTTCATTAAAACCTTGCAAAGGAAAACCCAGTGGGATAAAACCTTAGCGAAGGAAAAAGAGTACAATCAGCACAAGTCTTCAAGACATTACTTCCCCTGAAAAGTGCATGATAACAGGTCTTCAAACCTCCGCATTCCAATGTTCTGCATAATCTTCTTAAATGTTGCAGTTGGTAATGCTTTAGTGAATAAATCTGCCAGATTTTTTTTTTTTACTTGACCGTACCTTCTTGATATCAATTTTAACTTTCTTCTCATGAATTGCAATGATCTTCTTGTGTGTATCTGAAAGATAACTCGCATTTGTACATCCAACTAACTGTGGACTTGATCCATGTTGATAAAATAATCACAACTGGATCTTTCTGCTGATCACTACTCTTCTGGAGTTGTACTCTTCTGGAGTTCTTGTAAATAACACAATTAGTGGAGAATTCATCAACATTAAACCGCTAACCTCATTTTTAATAAAAACGGTGGTCAGCCTTTTGGCTTGAGTAACGCAAACATTGGTGAGAATCCAATGCCCCGAAAACCTAAGGGTTCAGAGATGTTGTATCATAATTTTCTTAATAAAAGAGATATTCAGCTCATCTTCATTCACATCTCATCTTCTTCCATTTTCTGTAATCATACTGCATTTTTACTCTGCAATCTCTTTCTGCATTTTTATTCTGCAATGGCTCAGCGATCTTCTCATGGCCAATATATGAGGTACTCTGCACCTTGTTCATCAGTTGTTCCTGCTTCTACCACAGGTGCTATCATGCAATATAATGATCTGACTCGTAGGGCAGATAATGAAGCTATCTATGAGCTTGTGAGTCTCGGTACCCGATACTCATCATCCATTGTCGCATTTTCTCAGCGACTGCAATCCAGAACTTGTGGAGTTGACGATCTCCACGAGAATATTGCTATACTTCAGCGACTTCTTCTGGAGTCCAACATGAAGATAGAATCAATAAAGCAAGAGAATAGGAATTTAAAATCCTTGCTTAAATCTTCTTTTCGATTGCCCACCGCTTTAGATAGGGATGCCATGCAGATTCTTGAAGAACAAGAGCATTTGAAGAATGAGGCAAAGTGCCTTAAATTTCTGTAATTCTTGTTTCAAGATAATAAAATAATATTTCACAAATATTCATATTTGTGTTTCTATCTTTTGGTAAATGTTCTGTGTGCTTTATTTCTTCTTTAATAATGCACATTTCATATCAAACACATAATATGAATCTGAAATACTAATTGTTATTAAAAGATGGCATTTCATGACTAATAACATCATCCATCTTCCCCTTGAAGCCGCAAGGGTTTCAGATTTATATTTCAAATATGTGCAGTTTTTATGAGCTCTTCTGGAGTTTCAATGACATTTAAATCATATATATAAACTGCAATAATAGCTTGTTTTCATTTGCGTTTGGATTGCTTTAGATCATATAAGGATCTTTGAAACTTGATAGAATACATATTTCCAGATGTATTCATATTAGAAGTTTCAGACATTTTCTATCCTTCAGGAATTTTCATATATATATATATATATATATATATCATGATCCAATGATCCATATAAATATGCAGTTAATCATGCATATCCAAACTCTCGGTAACTTTCAAGCTAATAAAAATCTCAATATGATTTTAACCACTTTAAAAACATATCAATATTGTTTCTTCGAGAAACTAACTTGTGATCTCTATATCACATTTTCATATTAAAAGCTTCAGGCTTTTTATATCATGTATATAAATATCCATTGATATTTAACAAAAATCACATCTTTAGGTATTTGGACTTCAAGTCAATATTTATCACATTTTACTTAGTGATATCAATTCTGCATATTAATTCTGCAGGAATTGAGAAACTGACTCGTGATTTATATATCACATTTTTATTTCCTTTCTATAAATACCTACTGACATTCAACAAGCATCACCTCTTTAGGTGTTTGGACTAAAAGTCCCGATGCATCATATTTTACTAGTGAATCAATTCTGCAGGAATTGTTTCTTTCAAATACTGGCCAATATTTTACGTCAGTATTCTTTGACGGTTCTTGATTCACTTGCTACATTACTTCTGGTAATGAATTGCCATCTCATATGGAAATACGTTGTTGACAACGATTTTATTTCTATCCATAATTTCTCCATTATTCATGAAATGTAACGAGATCTCGTTATTTTCAGGTACCTGTCCCTCTTCAAGGGAAGACATTTTCATGAAAAACCTCTTCAGGAGGCACTCTTCAAGAGTTTATATAGGAGAATTTTATACAGAGAATTTGGATGTACTTTATTACTTGTTTTGTGGGTATGGCCTCTTCAGGAGCACCAAATTATTTGTGCCTTTCTCTTTTGAGATACTCTATCTTTTGTATCGATAAGTCTCACATGCCTTTATACATGTTTTTAGACTGCTGAATTTCTTAATTGTCCTACAGGGACTTCAATCCTCGCTGGGATTTTAGCAGCTAGAATATGAGACATTTTTATCTTATTGCATCTAAAATTTAATTATCATCTGAACTTCTGGTTCACATATGATAATCAAGAAAGTTTCAAGAGATTGAGAGAGAGCGAGAGAGGTTAAGAGAGAATGAGAGGAGATTCTCTTATTGATCTGTATATCAAACTTATGAATTTCTTAAAGAATTCAACGATATATATAGGCGTACAAAGGGGACTATGCTAGTTTACTATGCTAGCACTATGCACTATGCATTTGACGACTAGATAAATATAGTCATACAATTTAATATAATTTATAACAATATATATATTGTAGATGGTCAAAATACATTCATTACTAAAGAAAAAAATAAATAAATAAAAAATGAGGGTTAGGGGTCCCAACAAATACTCTAAATCACTAGATAACATAGAATAAGATTCTGTAATAGGGAGATATGCATGAGTTGACTTGTCTCGAAGTAGTTGAAAGTCTCCAATTTTGTGCCTTTACGTACTTTTAGATAGGATAGACAAAAGTCACTACTTCTTGGCAATAGAAAGCACCAATAGACTTTTCATTAATTACTAAATTAAGAGTTAAAATCTTCATCTTAAATATTGCTTTAAATTTAAAATATATAATAATTACTCTACAAATTTTAATTTTTAGAAATTAGTATATTTAATTTATATGGAGATCAGAGCTCGGAATAAGAAAGACAGCATTATAGTATAAGAAGGGTTGGAGTATACTTGCTCAGATGACTGAGCATGCTACTTCGAACACTTGCTCAGAATGACCAAGCATATTGCTCGATGTGCTTGCTTGGTATGCTTATTCGGAATGGCCGAGTGTTCTTGTGGGGCATCTTTGCTCGGAATGGACAAGCATACTACTTGGCACACTTGCTCGGAGGCGTCGAGTAACTTACAGTGAAAAGAGACAATGTACAAGTGAAAGGAAAGTGCAAAAGTATGGAAGTAAAAGGCCAAGTTACCAATGAGGGTAAGAGTGAAAGGCATGGAACGGATGAGTAAAGGTGAAGTAAGAGTACTAGGAAGGCATTGATGAAAGTAGGCGAGATTGTAGTGAACAGGGACTGTGAGCAAGGAAAAGAAAAAGAAGCAGTATTTGATTGGGCGATACCCACCAGCGTTTATGAAATCTGAAGCTTCCTCGTACTTGCTAGATACTACTGAAGGTTCGTGGAAATTTTTTCAAAGATCCTAACTCCGCTGACGATGTTGACAGAAGAATATAAGGATCATATGGAGCAATGCATGTGAAGACAACTTTCAAAGTTAAAAAAACAATTAGTATTGAGACTTGACCTAACTCTCCCAGAGGGAACCAGAGGATTCACTATTACAGTGACGCGTCAAGGAGCGGGCTTGGATGCATACTAATGCAACATGGAAGAGTGATCGCCTATACCTCAAGGCAACCAAAACCCTATGAAAAAAAATACCTTACTCATGATCTTGAGTTAGCAGCAGTGGTGTTTGCTATAAAGATCTTGAGTTGGCAAGCCTAATTTTCCCAACCCCCTGCTAATCGCACCAAGGAGGCTCAAGGGAGGGACCCCCAGCTAGTTCAAATAAAGATGGAACTTCAAAAATGGGAAGTGAAGGGAATCTAACATACCGAGGAAGGATTTGCATCTCTAACGATGAAGAGATTAGGAAGACCATTTTGGATTAAGCCCATTGATCTATTTATTTGGTACATCTTGGAAGTATAAAAATGTACATAGACATAAAATTGAGTTTCTAGTGGAATAATATGAAAAGAGAGATTGCAAAATTCATAGCAAGGTGCATGACTTGCCAAAGAATCAAAGCGGAACACTAGAAATCAAGTTGTATAGCCTATTCAGATAGTTAAAACCGTTACAGCAACTCCACCCTTCCTTCTGCTACCAATCTACACACAGACTAATTACCCTTCTCCTCTTCATGAGCCTGCCCCCAAGCACTTGTGACAGCCACTATTGCTCCATCCCAAAGCCTGAAACCCCTCTGGCGTCCTCTCCCAAATTTGAAATCCTAAGAGCTCTGCCACATCCCCTCTGTTGGACTCTCCGAAGTTAAGGGTAGCAATATGTTATATTACCTGTTAACCCAACACGAACATAATACGATAATAGCGGGTTAGAGTTTAGTCTTAACGAGTATGGATCAAAATAAGTTGACCCATTAAGACACAATTACTTAACAGGTTGATAATAAGTCAACCTGTTTTGACCAGTTATGACACGTTAAGAAAGTTAAAGTTACAATTATATCTTTATACCTAAAAGTAAAATTGTTAGAATTTCAATTTCGATATTTTAATTGTTTGGATTGTAATTTTAGACTTGTAATTAGTTTTATAATTTTTATAAATATTGTGATTTTAATATTTATTTAAAATTATACTAAATTTAATAAGATGAAACGAGTTAATTTTGGGCCTATTCAATTTATTTACATAAACAATTTGAAACAGGTTGTATTGTGTCATGTTAACCTATTTAGTAATATTCACTAATGGTTCAAAACGGGTTGACACGACCTGACCTGTTATGTTAATGGGTCATGTTAAGGTTTGAGATTTTGATAAGATAAGCTTAACGGGTCAGGTTAGGGTTGATCTATATAGTATAATATACATACTTTGACATGACACGAACACGACCTGTTAATACGATTTGATACCCCTACTTAAAGCCTGAGGCCAACCCCGTCACCACTGAGCCTACCGTTGACGCTGATTGTTACCGTGGTGCAGATCTCCATCCAACCATGGTCTGGGTTTTCTCACGTAAAAATCAAGGTTGTTACTCTATGTCTATTTATCATGTAATTTCTTCTTTGTTTTAATTTTTGGTGCATGAATTGTCCCTTGAATTATTCTATGGATTTATGTTTGCTAAGATATGAATCATGCTCAATGCGATAGCTCAATCGAGCCTTGAAAATCCAACTAGAATGCAAAGTAGTTTATGAAATTGTCTTTTGAAATGGCCTTAGGATTATAGTAGTATATAAAATTATAGAATGTATATAAAGAGGAAAAAACAGTTTAGTTTTCTAAAATTAGATTAAAATTTAAGAAAGAATTCAACTTGTGCCATTGGCAATTTGGCCTTTAGGAAATTAAAGAATGTATTTGAAGTGGAGATAAACAGTTTAGTTTTATAAAATTGGATTAAAATTTAGGAAAGTATTTAACTTGAAATACATTGGCAATTTGGCATGCATTTAGGAAGTTATATGATGCATTTTAAGTGGAGAAAAACAGTTTAATTTAGGAAAGCATGAATCATAAAATATTTGTATTATATTACTGCACATTCACTTTACAGAAGAAGCAAAGCGGTCGGTATTTTTACTAAGAAAGAAGCAAGTGTATAGACTTTTTTAACTTTTCATAGTGCGAATTTGGGGCCAACTTGGGCTAGTTTTTGGTCTCTGGAATTTGGTTTGGGGCTAACTTGATTTCAATCTATACAAAGTCAGCCAGTTTAGAAACCATGGATTCAATGCCATCGGGCGAGATTAGACATGTTGTATGTGCTATGAGTTTATAATGCATAATATGCCTTAGCTCCTGCTATAAATGTCTTCAGAATCAAATGAAGGGTTAATCTTCTGCACTAGTAATCTCTTTTACGTATTGTCTCGATCTACCATCTTATCCTGATCTTTAAGTACTATTTAACTGGTAATGGTAATACTGGTTAAACTCTTATATATGTACAAAGACACAGACGAAAGATGCGTATGAGAGTAGGGAAAATAAAATGTGAATAAAGAAGGGGGAAAAAAAAGGAGCAGTCCAGGGCTTTTTGATAAAGCTATAGATCACGTTCACTAGTTGTTGGCTTGATTGTATTCTTTTAATTTGTAGATCATGGCAGATATCTCGTGTTTTGTTGACCATGACTCAACACATGATGCACGCGTTGGTCAGCAATACCTTTAGGAAGAATGCAGCATAGGGAGATATAATTTTCTTTCTTTTCTTTTTTTCTTTTTTTTTTTTCTTTTTATTTATTTATTTATTTATTTTTTAAGCAAACATATTCATTAAATTAGGCAAAATGATACATGAAGAAGGGGTGGAGTTCCCGACAATTACTCCGAAACAAACATATAACAGTTCTAAAACAATCAAAAAAATAATGTTTAGTCTTTTCCTTTATTTAATAGCCATGTTAATGCGCGCACACAGTACTCACTACTTATCATAACATTCATGACACTTATGATCAGAGAGACCAAACGAATTAAGGATAAGTATGATCATACCGTTATGATAATAGTTTTTTGAAGTTATGGTACTGCTCAGAGTAACTATACGAATTATTGGTACTGTTGTTTGCTAAGCAGTTATTGATGGTCTTGGTTAGCTAATATGTGTTCTTCGATTTTGCAGGCAAGGCATTTTTTCGGGTTTTTTTTGGTTGGTATGATATGGAAATACCACCCTATAGTGAAAAGATAATCAATCGACTAAAAACCGAACTTCAAAAAATACAACTAGAAATGAATATTGAAATATTTTGATATCGACAAGAAATAGAAACTGAAAGGCACAAGAGAAAACTTGAGTGTCAATTTAGTTATAATAATTTCAATGTTATGGGTACTTTGTTTAGGATTTTATTTTGGAAAATTCTGTGAAAACAATGTAATGAAGACGTAATTTGTTTAGGATTTTGTATTAAGTTTATTCTTTTTGGCTTAATTTTCAGCCTTTTAATTTTACTCGCATGTCACTCTTTGTATGAAACAGCTACTATTTCCTTTGTTCCAGATGTCACTGCCCTCTCAGCTTTCAGGAAAAAAGGGAATCTAGCGAAGCTCAATTTTTTCAATCAAAAAGATTTTTTGAATGTGATTTTATCAATCAAAAGTATTAACAAATTTGTAATCACCTATTTTCCACAGATTTCCTCAAATCCCGATAAGATGGGTATAATTTTTATCCAAAAAAAGAGGTGTCATGTGGATAAGTACCACTTCTGTCTTGTGGCTGCAATGCATCTTACGAAGACATGCCAGAAATGTCTGGGTTTGGGGTTCATTCAGTTTAGAATTTATACTGTTCCCAAATTTCTCATGCCAGCTGCCATCACTCCTTGCAGAGCAGAGATCACAATTTTCCTCAATCTGTTTTGCAACATCAGAGAGGGAAAATAATCGAACCAAGAATCAACAGCAATTCTCAGTAAGACAAATAAATTCTGAAAACCAAAAAATGTAACTTTTACAATAGCTGATGAATGGTACCATTCCAAAAATCTTCCATATAACAATCAAACACTCATCAGGAAAAAAAACTACTACCATTTAATAAATAATGTTATCATCTAATAAATATGCATTACAGGATCGGTGCCATGGCCACAATGTCTACAATTTACAATATCCACATGTTTATGGAGACAAAAAAATATGTCATCTCCACCAAAAATATGTCATCTGCACAAAAAATATGTCATCTCCACCATTAATACTTCTCCCATAAATAGCCATCTCCACCAATAACACACCACCAAAAACACAGTTATTTCCACCAATATTTAATCATCTTCACCAAAACTGCATCATTTAGAAATAATGTCTCGGATCATCATCCTGGTCCGAGAGATGCAATCCTAAATGAACAAAAAGTCACTACTATCCTTTAAAAAATGAAAAAGCAACCATATTTAAAGTCGACACAACATTCATTGAAGGAGCAGTCGGTCTAATATGAAGAGCCTCCTTTGTGTATACTTGATTAGATGTGTACTGTGAGTGGCATAAAAAAAATATATTAAAAGAACCAACACAATAAAAATATGTTATACCATAGTGTAGTTTAAAATACCTGTGAGTAAGAAGCAGCCCATGCGAGGGAAGTATAGAAAGCTGGTGTTAATGAAGTCCAAAAACTTTCTTCCAGAGAAACAGAAGCAAATGCAATGTAAGAAGAAAACTTATCCAACTGCCAAACCTAGACGGATAAAAGCCCCATATGCTCTGTGAATTTCACACATCTACTGCCTCTTTCAATCAACTATATCAAACAGAGACCAAGGGCCTTTATGGAGTAAACTCAAGTCCAACTTCTCATGCTTAACCTTACAATGCTTGCAGTGTGAAAAAACTACACCAAGAAGTAAATGTGATAGGATTTCTAATTCATCAAACAACCTTATGACATTGAGAACAAGCCATTTGTTTTGAGCCATATCATAATGGGGGCAGGGTGTCAACTAATTGAAACAAAAGCGCAAGATTCCAAGAAGAAGGTGTGTTTAGAGTTATTATGTTTATATTATGATTATAATATACCAATAAACAGAGAAATACAAAGAAGTCAACAAATCTAAATATAAATGCCCCATTTTTTTCACTAATTCATCTTCCAGTTTTTACCTAATATTGATTACAAAATTACTACTAAAAAGGCTTTTAACGAGCAGGGTTAAAGATGCAAATTCCTACTAAAAAGCACAGTGGCCAATTCCAAATGTATATTTATATTTTTCCCCAAACAAATTCCTGTTGTTCTCTTGGCCTCGATCGGACTTCCAAAACATGTTTTGCCTGTTGTTGTGAAGCCCAAAAAGCCAGAGAACATGTTCAATGGCAAGCCAAACCCATGAAACCAAAGCTTGATCAATTGCATGATCAGCAGAACATAAGCACCCAAAACACAGCAGGTGAGGAAGTTTAAGGACAGTGGGGGAGGTGAAAATTTACCATTCGGATTTCTGGGGAAGCGAAGCTGGATGGAGGGGAGCCGGAGGCGACGCCGGAAATTGAGGGCTGCTCTTGATACCCATTATAGATAACCTAACCCCCCCCCCCCCCCCCCCCACCCCCCCGGGATTTAAATTTCAAATCAATTTTCCTTTTTTAAAAAAAATAAATAAATAAATTACGTGGCATGCCACGTAGCATGACACTTCAGTCGGCACAGCAGTTCGGGACAAAACTTTGGTAACTGTAGAAGTACTCAATAGGAAGATTGGTTCATTTTTCCATCTTCCATATAGCATCTGGTAATTCTACAGTTGATTCCCAGCCCAGATCATCAATGGTTTCTAGATTCAAGGTCTCTAAGCATACTAAATTGCCTATGGAAGTAAACAAATGTGACCTAAGAGATCTTCATTTGACCAATCTTAGAAAATTGGTGCTGAATGACTCAAGACACTTCCACGAGTTCAGGGCAATCGTCAATCACCCCAACAAAAAATTATGTAACTTTCAGTCCTTGTCCATGAAGGCTGGATTGCTTTCATTCCCTCGTAAGGTAATAGATATACAACAAGTAGTGCAAGGATGTCCTCGTCCTTGGAAGCTGCACATAGAAGGATGGAGAGAGAAGCTACCAGATTGGCACAAATTTCCTTGGAACCTTACCAAGTTAACTTTGTGGGGATCCAGCCTAGTGGAAGACGTAATGCCAACACCAGGAAGCTGCCTAACTTGAGGGTCTTAAGTGGATGGGAAGTTTTTGTAGGGAAGCAGATGGTCTGCTTGGAAAATGGTTTTCCTAAACTAGAATCTTTACTCCTACGTGGCTTGCTCAATTTGGAGGAGTGGACAGTTGAGTCAGGTGCCATGCCCAGTCTTCACCATTTGAAGATTTCAAACTGCATCAAGTTGAATGAAGATGGTTCCAGATGGATTAAGGTTTGTCTCTACCCTTCAGGAACTGGAGATACGTTGGATGCCAAGGACATTCAAACTTAGACTTGAAGGAGAGGGTTTCTTCAAAGCCCAGCATGTGCCATCCATTATTTTTCTGAACTGAAATCAGAATATCAGGTTTGTATGGTCTTTTTTTGTTGCCACCTTCTCTAATAACTCTAATTCCTTAATCCCTGCTTCTTTTCACTGCATTAATATTTTTTTTTTTTTTTTTTTTTTTTTGTGCTATCAACTTCAACAAGTTCACTTCCAAATTGGATTTGGAGTTATAAATTCCAAACTGGGAAGCATAAAAGGGAAAAAACAAAAACCAATCTAAGGAAAAACAAAACAATTCCAAATAGAGACGGAGCTTTTACCTTGAAAACACAATTAAACGGGTAATAAATCATTGATCCAGAGAACAAAGATATCATCTATATGAGAAGATAGAAGGGAGTAAAATAAGGTGTAGTGCATAAATGTATATATATATATCTTTGTTTTATCCATCCCAACTCAAATCACCCAGAGGTACCTGTGACTCTCAAGGAAGCTATTACTAATGTGGTTGCTCCCAATAAATCATCCATGAAAAGAGTTCTTCATGTGCAGGCACCTTAATTGGAGCAGTCTCTAAAATCATCGTGGCAGCGCAAGAATGGTCTGGCGCCTAGAACATTGAAGTTTTCAGTGGCAAAGAGTTGCTGGGCATGGAGCAATTTTTTGGATTCTCTTGACTACATACTAAATTTGTAGTCCTTCATTGCTTAGTTTAGTACATTTTTAGTCCATATGTATTTATGATAGATTGTTGTGTTGTTGCTTGGCGCAGACTTGTAATCAGTGTGGGTCTTTCGAATTAAGAGAATCAGTATATATCTATTACATATTAAACAAATTTTAAAGCACGCAATAATTTTTAATTTTTTGGATTTAAAATATTTCTTAAATGAAGTTGAAAATTTAAGGAAAATATATATTAAAAAACGTTAAAAAAATATGGAGCCCAAACCTGAACTTTGATTTTAGGTAGCCGCATCATTAACTGTTTGAGGTAGACTTTGAGAGGAAATGCCCACCCCCGCTTGAAGGCCAGTGAAAGTAGTTTCACCTTGTTGAAAAAACATGCTCGGATTGAACATTCACAAATGCGAACTTGTATTCTTAGATGAAGATAAATTTCCAAATGATGGCCGACACCACACAACAAAGGCCAAAGGGTCCCTTTCCTCCAAAGACGTAGGACAAATTGCTTGGCTTCCAGGTCTCAATTATGCAGTGCAAATTACTTTAGTGTAGGGTCCACATATTAACGCGTGAAGTCTTCTGGGTCACAGTTTTTTATAGCCTTTTAGGTCAAGGATCCGGCTTGCCACCAGTTGCAGATAACGTTGCAAGTATTGACCCTTTGTTATGATAACCCTCAATTGGCGTTCTCCCCCTACCCATAGAAACCAGAGAAAGGAAAAACTCTTTTCTGTTGCCTGATCTTCTCACTTGCTTCTCTCTGCATCGATGTGGAATTCCTTCCCCCTACCTCCTTTTACACCTCTCTACCTTGTCTTCTTCTTCTTGCTGCACCACCTTATCTGCACGGTCTCCGTTGAATCGTCGTCTCCTTACACATCCATCGACCAAATTCTCCTCAATTGTGGCTCCTTTGGCAATTCAACTGCCTTAGATGGTCGGACCTGGATTGGAGACGCTAATTCAAAATTCCTCCCTCTTGAACAATCGCTGAACAACCACGCATCTCTGACTCTTATCGCAGCTAGACAGTCCCCCACTGCTGCCCAAGTGCCCTTTGCCACAGCTCGCATCTCTCTCTCCACGTTCACCTACGATTTCCCCGTCACCGCAGGACAAAAGTTCATTCGACTATACTTTTACCCAGCTTCGTACTCCGACTTTGATCGCTCTAAAGCCCTCTTCTCCGTCAGAGCTGGTCCTTTTACTCTTCTTAGCAACTTCAACGCTTCACTCACGGCAGATGCTGATGGGGATTCCGGCGATACCATATTCAGAGAATACTGTGTCAACATTGAGGAGGATCAGAGGTTGAACATAACCTTCACTCCATCTCCGACCGTTTCTGATTCCTATGCTTTTATCAACGGGATTGAAATCGTATCGATGCCTCCAAATCTCTATTACACTCGGGCGGAGGATCAAGGTTTTTCTTTTATCGGCCAGCACAACCTGTACAGCATCAAGAACAGCACTGCTCTCGAGACAGTATACAGATTCAATGTTGGAGGGCGCTCCATCTCACCCACTGAAGACACCGGAATGTTTCGGGGTTGGAGCCAGGATGACAAGTACTTGAAAGAATATAACGTACTTTTTCTACCTTTCAACGACACCATCAATCTAAGCTTTGCCACAGTACCTGCGTACGCTGCACCGGAATATGTCTATCGGACTGCCCGAACTCTGGGGAACGACACGGATATCAACTTGAGCTACAATCTAACTTGGGAATTCCCCGTTGATTCTGGATTTTATTATTTCATAAGGCTACACTTTTGCGAGTTTCAGCCAGAGATTGTCCAGCCGTCCGACAGAAGGTTCCGTATTTTCATAGCAAATCAAACCGCTGAGAAAGATGCCGACGTGATTCTCTGGAGTGGTGGAAATGGTGTGCCCGTATATAAAGACTACGCCGTTCCGATATTCACTAAAGAAAGAGACAAGAAGGTGAACCTCTACATTGCTATAGGAGCAGAACCGCGGAGGTGGATGACTTCTTACCAAGATGCAATCATGAACGGCATCGAAATCTTCAAAATAAGCGACTCTTCCAACGGCAATCTCGCCGGACCCAACCCCGACCCAATTCTGGTGACCCCTCCGACGATTGAGCCACCAAAACAATCGACGAACTCAAAGAACAGTAGAAGAACAACCATTTTCGTTGCTGCTGGTGGAGTAACCGGATTAATTATGGCTTCGATTCTCGGGTTCTTGATTTTCCGGACGGGTAAGAAGGAGAAGAATTTGTCGTGCTCCACCGACTGGACAACTTGGAGGGGTCCGTTTTCGCTCTCGACGACCAAGTCAACAAAGACTTGTAGATCGTCTCTGTGGGTAGCTCTGAGTCGTCCGATTTATTATGCCGCGGAATCCCAAATTCAGGACATTCAAGATGGAGAAGAGAGTCAAGGACTCCGACCCTACTGATGGGTACTGCATGGCTGGGACTAGTTTCTCTCTCTTGGGACAGATCAACCATGACCATTACGGAAGCAACTCATTTTACTCCAGACATAAAATTATAAATAGTATTTTGTGTTTATGAAGAATATTAGTTTAATTTTCTTTTGCTGAGTAATTTCTCATTATCACTTAGACTCTTTTTTCTCCCAAAGAGAATCATGTTTTGTCGATTTTAAACTTATTTAGAATAATGATATTTATAATCGTAGTTGTATAAATATTGTATAATCTTTTAAAAAAAATAAATTAATACCAAATTTATATAAAAAAAATTAAATCTTTTAATCGCGAATTTCACTTTTTTTTTTTTAAACGATTGTACGATATTTACACACTCAACGACGGTACGTAGCATTACCTTTTAATTTATCTCTTGTGGCTGCATTTTCCGGTTAGGGGTCCATACGCTATGATTTGATTATACTCTCTTTTCAATAGTAGTTAATGGTTTACAAATGATAATAAATTGTTTCTAAATAATAGTGTTCTCGAACATGCTCTTATATAGTTTGATATTAATGATTTATATATAGATGATTTGTAATATAAAGTTCGGTATTCAAATATTCATTCATAAAATTAGCTATAATACCATTTGCAAGCATTATAAGCATAACGATAATCTCTTCTGTAGGGAAGAAAAACTAAGGCATCCATAACCATTTCCATTTTAATCAAAAGTTGTGAAATAAGATTTTGGTGAGCTTCCATTAGATCATACCTAATGAATGTGCACGATCAGGATCGTTTAGAACAACAACACGAGGTTCATCTTTCTTCTTCCATCAAAAGTTGTCTACATATCTATAATTGTTTGTGAAGTATGAATCAAGAAGTGCTATTTTGCAAAAAAGGGAATGATCCTCTGGTACAAAATAAGTTTTAATCTGAAAAGGATATTGCATTGAAGTAAATAAAACTGATGAAAAAACTTGAGTGATTTTATACCGAAAGAATATGCTCATCAGCAATTTGAAAATTGAAATAGAAAAATTTTATTTATCATCTCTACACACCACACGTCACACTTTCTTTTCTTGTACCAAATATTTGATATATAGATAATGAGTAAAAGAATTAGATTAAAAAAGTAATGTGTAGATATGATGAGTAATAAACATCATTGAAATAATATCATCAATAGAGAATATAACCGTTGGAAGATTATAACCGTCAGATATGATCGTTGAAAGAAATCATGACCCTCGAGAATATGGATATGGATGTTGGAGAAAATATAATCGTTTCAAATTATAATGTTTTTATGTGTGTTTTTTTAAGTATACGTGGCTTAAGAAGAAGGAAAATACTAATTAGATAAATAAAAGTGATCGAAAAAATTGACTGATTGTTATTTTTATTTTTATATATTTAATATTTAAGAAAATAATTATTAGTGAATTTGTATTTTTTTTAGTTTTTAAAAATGATTAAAGATGTATAAAAAATAATTAAAATAAGAACAAAAAAATAAAAAAAGTACATTTGCATTTGTCAATCCAAACTATCGGTACCATAAAGTTACCGGTAGAAGGAATCTAAGGTATCGTTTGGTTATACAAATGAGATAGAGAGTTAAAAATTGAATAAAATATTATTAGAATATAATTTTTATTTTAAAATTTAAAAAAATTAAATTGTTTATTATATTTTTGTATAGAAGTTTCGAAAACTTAATAATGAAATGAGATGAGATGATTTATATAACCAAACGAACCCTTACAAGAATCCTTCATGTTCTCATGAGATTAAAATAATATAAAAGAAGAATAAAAATAAATATTTAAATATAGTAAAGAAATATTTATATATTTATATATTTATTTATAAACAGTTTGTTATATCATAATTTTGAAAAGGCGCCGGTTAAAATAGAAAAAGTGAATTTTGCAAAAGTTTAACTACTTCGCTCCAAGTGGTCTTAAAGATAATAGATTTGAGTTTGCAAGAATAATTTTTTATTTTAGCTCCCCAAAATCTTTTTATTTTTTATTTTTTATAATTTCTTTATTCAACCTTGCAAGACCTTCTAATTTATATTAGTTCTGGTTTAAATAATGAGGTGAGATAAGATAAAAGTTGAATAAAATATTATTAACATATTATTTTTATTTTAAGATTTGAAAAAGTTGAACTGTTTATTGTATTTTGTTTAAAAATTTTAAAAAATTATAATAATTAAATGAGATGAAATAGGATGAGTTGAGATGATTTTAGGCATGTTTTCCTCCGCAACTAGCTGTTGCATCTGTTGCTGCTGGAACATCAAACCTTTTATCATCATTTTTTATTTTAGAAATTCTTGATATCCTAAAGTTTCATCTCATGGACCGTATATCTAAAGAAAAAGAAATCGAAGAAGAAGCAGCTAGATTAAATAAATACTAGCTAGAGAAAGAACCCATTAGAGGTAAATTTTTGTTTTTTAAGGATAAAATACACTTCATTCATTCATAACAGACATTACAAACTGACTTGAAACATACATCCAAGCTAACAAAAATTTTTAACGCTCCCCAATACACAAAAATCTTTGTGTATTGACTTAGTCTTGTCCGTTGCTGTAATTCTCTACAGACAAACCGTCTGAGAGATAGCATTATATTCTAAAAAAGAGTTTACAAACACCCACTCTATCTGAAGACAGAGGGTACAAACTCCACACTCTATTTAAGACAGAGTTGGGGACACACTCTAGGAACCAACGTCTTAGAGAAAATGTGTGTGTGTGTGTGTGTGTGTGTTTTTTTTTTTTTTTTTTTTTTCAATAACCTAAAACAAAGTAAATGACAGAAAACACAGATTACATGAAAAAATAACAAATGTAGATCTGTGTTTTCTACCTTGCAGGAAATCAAAAATTTTAAAAAAAAATTAAGAAATTGTTGTGTTGCGTGGGGGACACATGCTGCCCTAAAATTATGGCGGGAGGTCGGGTCTAAAAAAATCGAAAGCCCTGGTCCCAGAAAAGCCGCACCTAGCGGCAGCTATGCTCCCCTAGCAGAGGCGCATGAAACCCATTGAATCGTGCGTGTTTCTCACGCGCCAATCCATACAGTGGACTTTTTCATCCATATGAAGAATCGGTGCATTGTAAATCTTGTGATGGGACACATGATGGCCTTTGGAAACCAGAGAGCAACAAATCAACATTTCGCTCTACTTTGACCTTTAAAACCAAAAAATTGAAAAAAGAAAGGGAAAAAACTAGGGAAATGAAGGAGAGAGGGAGGAGGAGGAAGGGGCGGAGCTTTATGCGCATGTTTGGTTTAGAGTTGGTTTCTAGAGCGAAGGAGGAGCCCAAAATATTAATTATTAAATTAAAATCTACATCTTCAATGTTAAATATTGCTTTGAAATTAAGATATATAATAATTACTCTATAAATTTTAATTTTTGAAAATTATTATCTTTTATTTTACATGTATAAAATGACACGTCGAGAGTCGGAGTTTTGACTAGGAATAAGCTCGAAAATTTAAAATACCGAGCATTAAAGCACAACAAATGTTTGAGCATACTTGCTAGAATGGCCTAGTATGTTGTTCGAAACACTTGCTCGGAATGACCGAGCATATTGCTAGGTATACTTGCTCGGTGTGCTTGCTTGATATACTTGGTTGGTATTCTTGCTTGGCGTGCTTGCTCAGAATGCTTGAGCATACCTACTCGACTTCTTTGCTCGTGATGGTCATCAATAATCTCGAGCAACTTGCTCAAAAGCTAAAGTTTTTTATCAACTCAAAGATTGCTATTGTCGATAATGGAGCACATAAAGTCTAGAGGAAATAATAGAATTTGTGGCATTGAGATTCCACCTAGACCTAGAGTGTCAGAGTTGGCACTAGGGTAACATAATTAGTTACAGTGAAAAGACAGAATGCACACATGAAAAGAAAGTGCAAAGTGTTGAAATAAAATGCAAAGTTACCAGTGAAGGTAAGAGTGAAAGGCAAGAAACAGGCAATCAAGTGAAAAATGAGTGTCAGTTTGACATACGTGAAAGTAGGCGAGATTGGGCAAAATTCTAGTGAATGAGGATTGTGAATGAAGAAAAGGAAAAGAAATGAGAAAAAAAAAATAAAAATAAAAAGTGAAATAAACCAACTCCAAATGACTGTTAAAAATTCTTACTAATCAAAATAAATGGGAATTGTGCCAAATCTATGAACAATCATGTGAATTATTTATTCATTATTGTGACGCCCCAGGTTATCGCTTTGGATGTAACGGAGACTTAGAGCATAAGGACATGCAACACATGATTACATACCTCCGTTCATGACAATTAATATATAATACATCCTAGTATTCAACTAGAAGTATGTAATAATCGTAGTGGAATAAAGGTGACTAAAATAAAACTTGTGTTGGAATGAACTAAACATCCCAATTACATTAATAATTATCAAGTTCAAACTTAAAGGTAGCACATCCTGAATACAACTACTTAAAATCAAGTCTCAACGGTTAGATCAACTCTTTCATACCCTCCAAGGTATGAAGAGTTTATTCCTATAAACATAATAATCTAATATAATCTTTGTTCAAGGTCTGACTCCTCCTCAACCAATTGTATCCATTGATCCATCCTAGTCTGTCTCCTTTGATACTGATACAACTTCTATCATTTTGAAGGGAATGGTAGTGGGACTATCATAGTGAGATTTCTTAAAATTTCAATAAGTTAACAATCAAAGATAAATTATGCATTACATATGATAAATATGACATGAATGCATGCAAGGAAATCTATATTAGTCTCCCATCTAGCTCTTTTCAAAAATTCTTTCAAGCCATACCAAGACATTTTGATGCACATTTTTTTACAGAGAACATTTTCCATTTCATCTTTAAAAAAATATAACCTTTCCTCATCATTAAAACTATCATTAACATTAACATCTTAACATATAGTATCATCACAGTTCCTCATATGCACTGTGAATACCTGCTGGTGACCATAATACAACTCATATTAAAACTACATTATCTGTAGCTTGTTCTCAATGCCTTGGTAACATAACAAAACATCATAACATATGCACCCATCAGTCTTAGGCACCATAAAATTGACTTCGCTCCGGTATTCTTTAAAAATAATTCATTCGAAACTCATTGACTGTTCTTTATCAACTCAAGTATTTACCACTCCATTGTTACTCACTTTAGAGTAGACAAAAGAGTTCTAGTAGGATAATTCCTCATTCTACCCTTTAGGGTTGTGACAAAATTTATATTTCCATGTTATGCTTGAAAATGTTTTTCATGACATGTTTGTGAAGTGTGAGATGACAATTTCACATAATATACTCATATGGTAGAAAAATTGCATATGTCATGTGAACAATTAATCAAATGCACAATGTTATGTTTCATGCTCAAAATGAAATTTATATAATGAATATGACATTTATCAATAATTCATAAATAAATTATGTACAAATTAGAGGTTAACTTACAAACTTTCTGAAGTTAGAGAATCGATGCAGCTGAAATCAAGTTATTATAAGTTAGGATTTGAACCACTAAGGAAGAAGTTCATAATCAAAAGGGTTTAAAAATTGATATTTGCAAAACTGTCCCTAAAATCTTCAAAATTGCCAATAAGGCCCTAAATTTTTACTATTTGCAATCGAGCCCCAAAATTCACTAAATTTCACAAATCAAATATTTTATATGTTCTTAAACCATCTATTCCCTTAGAAGTGCAATATTCAAATCACAACTATATCAAACTTACCCAACATGTGGCATGCATCTTTTAAGGCCTATATGTGATTTTAAGTTTCAAACCTCTATGGATGCATGTGTGTTCAAATTCATCAAGTGGCAACCATGATTATAATCTTAGGGACAATTTAAGAACTTAGATTCAGGTCATAAAAATTCATCCCAACACTTAAGTACTTGATTAAGGCCAAAACATCATTAAACCATCCATTAGGCATATGCGTGATGTTTTTAGCTTTTCTTTTACCAAGAAATGTTTTAAAACCTAACTAAATCATGAATCTCCATTCTTA
The DNA here is from genome assembly GCF_018687715.1 of Carya illinoinensis. Classification (NCBI taxonomy): domain Eukaryota; kingdom Viridiplantae; phylum Streptophyta; class Magnoliopsida; order Fagales; family Juglandaceae; genus Carya; species Carya illinoinensis. The sequence goes on from NC_056758.1 coordinate 16,018,648, forward strand.
TCCCAATCACAAGGCTTTTATAAATGTTCATGATTCAATACTAGGAAATTTAAGCAAAACTCCACAAATTAAACTTAAATAAAGTAAAATCGATGCATGCTAGATTATCAACACAAGATATGAATATATAGCATATCATGGCATGCTTTCAACCTCAAATTTAAACCTTCAAAGTTTATTCCCATACATTATTGAATCATATAAAATCATATTAAGACATGTCATGGCTAAAAATTCAACCCAAAGTAATTTATTCATTCATTACTCCCACATTGACCCGATTTGCATTTAGCATGGTAATCTTCAATAAAGCTCAATTAAATTTCATTCCCATGCCATAAATTAAAGCCTAACATACTATGATAAAAAAGGATAGGGCAAGGTTACTTACAAAAATCATGGCCCTTGAGCTCCAAACACAACCTCTCTTCAAGGACTCTCTCAAACACACCCGACTGTCACTCTTTCTTTACACTAAGAGGAGATGGCTCTCAAGAACTCAAGAGAAATCTTTGAGGAGTTGTGTGAGGAAGTGAGGAGGTGAATGAGATATTTATAGGGCTTCATGGAGGATAAGGGGTGTGGGTTTGGATGAAGAAGAGGCTTGTGATTGGTGGAAGTGGGCGCCTAATGATAGAGGGTGGAGGTGCAAAAATTCAGTTTGTGACATCTTTGTGCAGGTGAATAGTATTCAAACTCCCATCATTTCTACATTTTCGGGTGCTGCATTGTGTGTAAGGGGGCAGGTGCTGCCATGGTTCAAAAAATCAAAACAAATTGCAATGGATGGCAAGTGAGTTCATGCTAGTTGCCATTAGGAAGGGGTCTTCAAAGGCTGGCTAGATTTCATCACCTATTTGTCCTATCTTCATGGCTTTGTTTTGCAGGTATGATGATTACTTTTGATGGCCTTTTCAGGTGGTGTAAGGTGGAGGGATTGGCTGTCAAGTGATAATTTAGGGATTGGGGGTGGTTGCCAAGTGACCTCTTGTGTTAATGCCAATTGGTTTTGGAATTTCTTTGGAGAAAAATTGGTCAATTATCTCATGAGTACTTGATGGACCTCTTAGGGATGGGAGGGAAAGAGCAAAAAGTTCTTGAATGGTTGAAGGTCTTCGTTTGGTTCCAACTAAACTCCCTAAGGACATGGTTGGGTTTTTAGCTAGATTTCTTGGAGACATTTCATCCAATGCTTAGTCTAAACCTTGAGTGAGGTGGTGAGGTGTGAATAGTGAAATTTCCCTTAAAATTTTGGTGGAAATGGTATGGGTTAGGGCTAGTTTGACGAAGTGCACATGGTGGTGCACCTAGGTGCTGATTGGTAGTTATTAGGGCATTGACATGGTTTGGTTCCAATTGACATGTGTTGGGTCAATCCTAACCTTCTAGGTTAGTCTAAGAACAATGAAAATTAATAATAAAAACAAAAAATTTTAGATAATAATGTGAAGACAATATTTTAAAGAAAACCATGCAAAAATCAAGATTTGAGGTTACTAATCATGGGTGAGATGAATAGTACTTCTTAACTCAAGTTAGAAGTTTAACCATAGTTGGGAGGGAACCGTAGGGGCATGTGCTTGATTTTGGACTTGAGGAAACCAATAGTATGGTGTATGTAGGATTCATTTGAAAGGCTAAAATGAAAGACAAGGTTTTTGGGCTTTATGGGTTGGGCTTGTTGGACCATTTGTGTAAGCCTTGGGTGTGGGCTTTGGTGTAGGTTATTGTATGGACCTTATGTCCAAATTTGTGGGACTTACCTATGAACTTAAAAGGCCTACTAAGTAGGATCCCAATCTTAGATTGGACCAATGACCTTTGCTCTCATTAAGTTAAACCCAATGGCTTCATGCCCATTACATATTAGGGCTAATTTCTAAGGTTCTTCAAGAAAGACCTAGAACTTAATAATTCCCAAATGGGGTCTAGGGCTTATGGTACCTATTCTTAGCCCATCTCATTCTTAGTGAATTAGGGCCCTAATAAAACATGTTTGGGCTACTTCTAAATCCATCCACACTAAGCCTTTTAGCCTAGCCCATCAATATGCCATGTGTCATCCTGTGATATCCGCTCATTCTTTTTTATTCTTTAAGTATGAGTCTCGATTTACGTGTTAAACTTTAATCTACGTGCTGAGCCTCGATCTACGTGTTAAGCTCTCACTCTTCCTCACTCTCATCACCACGACCTTCCCCAACAAATTTCATATCCAAAGGAGCTGTGTATAACTCTCACTCTCCCTCACTCTCCAAGGCATGAAAGTTACTTCTAATGGCCGATCCACCGCTGTGAACCACAGTCTGGCCACCACCTTGCCACCACAACTCCACCACATCTTCCTCTACCTTTTCCTAATTTTCCATGAAGTTTTATGACCTTCATCCACCTCAAGCAAACTCCCACCATTTCTGATTCATTGTTCACGGCGTGATGCCGCTGTGCTCCACCACCTTTGACCACCACGAGGCCACTTTGAACCTTTCCAAGGTCACGCCTAACTATTCTTAAGCCCAAACTTCCACTTTATGTGGTGGACAGCCATCGTAAGCGGTGTTACCGCCACATACGACTCCTCCAACGCATGATTGTGACGAGCAGTGAGCGACGCACGAGTTATCCCATCAATGGTATAACCCTTTATCTCTAGTTATTTATGTTCATAATAGTTGATTGGTTCGACTGTAGACTGTGTAGTTAGTATTTGTGGAGTTCGCTGCGTAGTTGTGAAGTGAAGTGTAGTTGTGAGGTATTTGGCTTGATGGTGTAGTATTGTGGACTGTGCTGTAAAGTATGGGCATGAGATGGATGCTGTAGTTGTGATACGGCGAGAAGTGTGAAGGGAGTACGCATGGAGCATACTCTGTGTAGTACAATGACGCGTTGTGTGACATGCGCTGTAGTGACGTGTGGCGTAGAATGAAGGGAGTGCGCGTGGAGTGTACTCCATGTTGTATGGTGATGTATCGTGTGTTTTGCGTCATGATAATAAGCGTTGTAACAAAAGGAGTACGCGTGGTGTGTACTATGTTGTGTAGCGATGTACCGTGAGACGTGCATCATAGTGATGTGTGTCGTAGTGTAGATGGAAGAGAGTTCACGTGAGTGTACTCTGTACTATGTCGTGATATACTGGATGGCGTGTCATGAAGGGTTGGATGGCATAGCAGAGAAGCGTGGAGTGTATGGTTTAGCATCGGGAACTGTGTAACAGTGTCCTAAAATAATGGTGTTGTGGCTGTAGTCCAAGGAAACGAGTGTTGCCTTGAGGCTAACTTGTGGTTGAAGGTATGTGAAGTAGTGGAAAAGTATCGGAGAATGTAGCGGAAGCATGATGGGCATCGTGCTGTAACTCGGGAAATGGTCTTGAGCTGCATAATATGATAGAGGCGCATTTGTGGATGCAGTCCTTTTGTTAAGTGACGGGAACTGTGTAACAGTATCCCGAAGTAATGGTGATTGGCCTATAGCCCGGGGTGACAAGTGTCACCTTGTGGTTGACTATGGCTAAGAGTATAAGGGAGTGGTGGAAAAGTATCAGAGCGTGCAGCTGAAGCATGATGGGCATCGTGACGTGACTCGGGATTAGTCTCAAGCTGTGTGGTGTGACAGAGGTGCATTTGTGGATGTAGTCATCTCCTATCAATTGTTTGGATGAACTTTTACGGGACCGGGAAGTAGGAAGAGTCCTATCGACAGGGTTTGAGCAAGTTGGTAGTAGAGTATGGAGCTTGTTTATACAAGCCGGCATTCATTGGAATTTAAAGTTACTCTTAGGTGATAAAAGGGGATGAGATATAGGTGTCTTTGGTGAGACATGTGTGTCGGATAGGTTTACCATACATAATGGGTAAGCTGTCCTCAGCATGGTTACATAGTGTTTTAGCCCCAGAGTTGGCTTGAATTCATGTAGTCTGACTGGTTGGAAATGAAGATTTAGGATGGGTTAGAATACATGAAGGTAGTGACGAGTATATAGTCTAAGGTTGGGATGCATAACTCTATCAGTCAGAATCATGCATCGGAATGTGAAAATAGAAGAATAAGACGGATGTCTTAGTGTCTTAACCCTAAGGTGAATCACGGAGGTTCACTTTAAGGAATAAGACCCCGAAGGTTTTAATATAGTAAATGACACGTAAGAGACAGGGATGGACGAAGAGTGTTCCAAGTGAGGCATAGTTCTAGTTTTAGAATAATTCCTTATGCATTAGATAGGTGATGACGTAAGGTTATGTGTATGCATGTAGGTTGCCATCTGACACGCACATGAATGAACTACATGGATTGAGTATGGCATGAAGTTCAGGTAAGTATTACGTTCATATTCTTTTAGAGTTTTCTTTATACAAACGAATAAGTAGATGAAAGCTTTTCTCTAAAAGGAAAATGAAACTTTTCTCTATGAGACATGCTTTACGAGAGAAAAAGAAAAGGAAACATAAGTTTTTAAGTATAAATATGTAGTGGCCTTCCTTGGCAGTCTCTTTTCACGCACCCAAAGTATGTACGTGTATGTATGTGAATGGATGCTATAAATATTACGTGTTGTATGATGTTCACGAAAAGAAAAGAAATGTAGCTTTAAAAGACGTAAGAATTGTTAATGATTGTAAGGACTAAAACTGTAATGGACTGTGCCTAAAACAACTCTTAAGAAAAAGAAAGAAAACTATGCTTTAAACGACGCGAAGAAAGTTTATTAAAATGTCCATTAGAAAGTGAGGCCTCAGCCCTCTGTTTTAAAGTGTCCCTATAAAAGTGTTTAAAAATGTCCCTATGAAAGACGATATTTTAAATGATGCCATGAAAGACGACTTTTTCTAAAATGACTTTTATGAAAATTATGTCCTTTTAGTATGACTTTTATAAAAGAAACGAACTGAAGAACCGTAAGAACTGTAAGGATTGAAATAAAAGAATGGACTGTAAAGGAAAGGAAATGATTGAAAATGAATGAACGAACTGAATGCATGATGTATGAAAATACGTAACGACCACATGGACTAGAATAAAAATGATACCAAATGAATGGATTGGACTGGGCAGATTGTAATACCGGGTAAGCAGTACTGGTAGTGCACCTAGTGTTACATCCTGACGGAATGGATTTCCAACTCGTGGCCACGGGCAGAATTTGGTCCAAAAGGCCGCTAACCCCAGCACACGGGGCATAACTGTTTGCTATGGCCAATGAAAGTGATAAGAAAGAATGGATGCATGTTAAGAAAAGATGCATGTATGTATGTATGCACTGTATGCATGAATGTAAGTAAGAAAAGAGGAATCTATGTATGTATGTATGTGTGACTGTATGTAAAAGAACAAATGCATGAAAAGACTCTTTAAGAAATGAAGGCAGCGATGCGTGGAGAATTGTTTTTAAGAAGAAAGCATGTTTATTAAGAAAAACCCTACATCGCAATGTTTTAAAACAAAAAGAAAGACGTATGCATGCTAACTATAATATGTATGTATAGAATGATAAATGCATGACTGAAAATTTATGTTATGACATTTTAACTGTATGAAGTAATATTTACGAGTCATCGACTCATTTTAGTTTTTATGTGTACTTTCCTAGGAACAAGATGAGCATTACAGGTCAGGACGAGCATAGTCAAGGAGATGAGCATGAAGGCCTAGGCAAGATATCTTGTACGAGAAACTTTAATTATGAAATTTAATATTTTCTGCTGTAATCTTTTAATTAAGAAAATGAATTTTATTTATAACATGGAGTCTTTTATATCCTGGCATGAATGGAAAAGAAATTTTAAAGGAATCGTAATTCTCGTCGATTTTTATCAAAATCGTTATGAAAATGACCCACAATAAGAACGGGTGTTACACATCCCACTATTGGCCACTTGGTAAATTACCATAAAGAAATATTTAAAAAATTAAATTCTTCCAATAATTCTAACTAAACTCAACGAGTGAATCTCGTGCCAACTTAAATTCTACAAAAAATAAAATAAAATAATCACATCTCAAACTAGTTAGGATCTTAGGTGCTAAACTCAAGTCCTAAAGTGATTTTTTTAAGTGGAGTGTTACAATTATCTATTATTTTATCATTGATTTGACTAACCATTTGGTGCTGATTTTGTTTTGGATTCAAAATTGAATGCTGAAATGTTAATTGCTTTGTGTTGTTATTCATTTGTCATTATAACTTCTATTTGCTAATATTTGAATCATTGAAGAATGGTTAAAATTGGCAAGCTTGTCTACTTTTTCCATCATTTATTAAATCATTCCTACAAAAAAACGCTGCTTCCAACATGTCTCTATATCAAGCTATATGCTTGGGCAAAAGACATTGAATTAATAATTGCTACAATCTTTGGGAATATTGCATGTGGACAAAATATTGTTGGGCAATAATTGCTCAATATAAATTGTTCATGATAATTTGCTTATTTATTCACATTATCTACACTGACCACACTTATTGAGTCGTTGAACTTACCCATTCCTTTCATTATTTCTTTTTAAATGGAACTATAGAGCATAAGGACCATTGAAAGTTTTACAAGTACAACAACTACTATCATCATAGATAATCATATACAATTACTAGACGTAAGAATGAGAGTTTATTCTTGGATGGTGACACGTCTGAAGATATTATATGGCCCATGGCAAGATATGTGGGGAAACCATTAGGTTTTCTCCAATCTCCCAATAGTGGAATTAAATCAACCAACTGTTGCCTCTACCATAATAATGCATTCCCCTACACTAGAGAATGAATACCTGAATTTTTCCATGGAGGACCTATCACATGAAGAAGAGGATTTGAGTGGGATTTATCCCTAAGAAGGTAAACATATTTTCCTGGCTGCCTAGGATGGAAGATTTTGTTATGTAATCCTTTTATGTTTCATAAGATTTTGTATCTTTTGTTAATCACTCAAAGAAAATCCACTTTTGATGAATGGTTGATCCTCGTATTCAGTTGTGATATTTATTGACATATTTACTTCCAATAGTGACTTGTGCAAAATGCTCACTACCAGCAGAGCATTATGGATGAAAGTGTTCACCATTTTGTGAACAACATAAGAAGAATATTACTCGATAGCTCAACGAAATAGTATAAGGAAGGGTGTTGCTCATGTATAAGCGAGCAATACGAGATCCAGTTGCTTGCCGCACGACAAGCAACATAGTGGACAATGGTGCTCACCATCTTGGCAACTGATAGCAAGTATAAGGTAGGCGAGCATTACCTATGGTAATGTGCCTTTCCCAATAAAAGTATTATGAGATTTGGTTGGTCACCCCTTGTTGAGCAACATTAAGGACACTAGTGCTCAACACCTCCACGAGCAATGTAAGTAGTAATAATGCTCGCTATCTCGGCGATTAGTGTAAGGTGAACTAATATTGGCCACCTTGACGAGCAACTAAATGAGTAATTATGCCAAGAACACAATTGAAGTGAAGTGTTCTTACCTGAGGCGAGTATTGATAAGTGTAATTTTTATTACTCTTTTATTTATGAAACTTTTTAGTTTTCCTTTAATTCTATTGATTTTATTTTATTTCTATACATTTTTCTTTATTTTCTTGGAATTGAAGGAATGAGAACATTTAGTGCAAAATAAGAGCATTTTGGTACAAAAGAATAGATTATGGATCCAAACCAACAAGAGTAAATATCAAAATCAATTGCTAACTTAAACATCAAAGGCGTCCCCTACTGGAAATCCTGAGTTATTCTTTCTGGTTGTAGGTTATTAGAGCATGCTGCAAGCATACTGAAAATTACATCAACAATGATTTCAATAGATAAATAGTTACTAAATAATAGGGTATAGTTTAAAGGAGATTGACATGTGGAAGGATTGAAAAAATAAAAAATAAAAAATAAAAAATAAAAAAAATATGAATTTGACCAGGTAGATTCCCTAAAATGGGTGTTGGCAGTAGACTAGCTTGGTGAACTGCGGATTGCAGCAACCCAAACTGATTTATTGTAGATGTTTTGTCTGAGTGAGGTAGATTGAGTAAGCAATCAGCTGTTACAATGCTCCGGAATAGCTGCAATACGAGAGAACGTCTCATCAACAGTGCTCGATTCACAGCATTCGATGAAAAGTTCTTGCCCTTGGTTGACTTCCAACCAGGTGGCTACCAACGACCTTAGACTTTTAAAGAACTAGTATTATTAGTCTTGGTTGTCAATGTAGCGGATGAATCAATGGTCTTACCAATTATGACTACCCTTTGTTTTTCTTCTTGTAATACTAGAGAAAGGACTTTGTAAATGGAATGAAAGGGTTCCATCAACTGAATCTGTCCACTAAATCGAGAATAGAAGTCATTAAGACAACATGGAAAACTGCAAAAATTATTCTTCTTGCTGATCTTCCATAAAATGCTTCTACGAAGCGCATGTACAAATTGGTTTACATCCCACAAACTGGTATAGGCTTCAAGTTTGACAGTTCATCCCAAAAACCTTTTACTTGGAAATGATAGATGCTCACAGAATTGTGCCCTTGAGTTAAAGTAGAAGCCAAGAGGTTATTATATCATTGCACTTGTCCACATAGGAAAGAAAGGATCAGCATCTGTTGGTTTAGCACTGATTGCCATTGACATTCATCGCTTCTATGTGCAAAAGTTATATTCGGTGAAGAATTGAGCGACTAGCACCATACAGCTAAAAGGAGCTATGAAGAAGATAGGGCAGAGTTTTAGAAAGAACAAAGTAAGACTGGAAGAGGAAAAAAAATGAGAGAATTGATTCCTGTAAATCTGTGGGGCACCAAGTTATTAACTATTTACTTGTTAGTATGGTTTCTTCTTTCATTTTCTTCTGTTGACTTCTCCATTATTCAAGATCACCAACACTCCCCCCTTTACTAAAACTCGAACTTTTTTTCCCAAAACATTCATTAAAAAAAAAAAAAATCAAAATCTAGCTCTAAAGTTCTAGTGATATTACAGTTCAACCCTTCTAATTCTAAAATTTATAACCGGTTCATCTAACTCCAAATTACCTCAAACTAATTTATTTTACCCTGGTATCTTTAAATACATACTAATTTTCACGTTTTTCTTGCCGTAAAACTAGAAATTCTAGACCCGAAAATATGTTAAGGCCTCTTTCCATACTCATAAATTTATGAAATTAAATATTGTTATATCCCTATTTACAACTCCATCAAATTTCATCACCTAAACTTAATAGAAATTGCTCGGAGAATTCCGAACTCTATTCAGGTCACTATTCTCCAAGTCAGGCGTGCACTAGGCATCCTCTCACAAGGGGCCGCAATTAGAATTATTCTTATTTTCTTGTTAGCTTTCCCAAAAACAAGGAGATCATCTGCAAAAAGAAAGGTGGGTAATTGAGGGAGATTGGCAACCGATCTTAATATCTGAAAGATGACCTTGCCCATTGGAGAAAAGCCAGAGCCGATGGGGCGAGCTATACAAGTCTGGAGTTTAACTAGACAATAGACATATTGTGCATGCACGGTCTCCGAGATTCCTCATCATTTAAAAAAGAAAAATGAATGTGTTTCCTACACAATTTTGGACACCTTGGCTGTGGGAAAAATGCTAAACCATAATAATGCACAAAATTTTTAAAAATTAAAAAAACTAATAGACAAATGATTTGCCAAATTGAAGGTTGGTTGTACAATGCTTCAAGCATGATTCCTCATCAGAATAGAAGTTTATTCTCTCCACTGAGAACAAAAAAGAGAAACCACGGTTCAATACATGCTGCCTCCAGAATTTGGAAGGCATGAGCAACCGCCTATGATATCGATCTTATGGTACACCACCAAGTTAAAAACTTAAATATGCACGTCTGTTTGTTGAGTTTGTTTCTGGGTCCGACTGTTCATTGGCTTCCAATTCATTAAATACAATACCTATGGAAAAGCACTCCATAGTCCACCTATGACATCATCATAATCACAAAACAATAACAAAAAACAACGAATCATGGTATTCCGCTGGTAGTACCCACCAATAATCTGCATTGTTGCATGTGCAGTGATAACTACAAAACAACGAATCATACCAAGTCCTAAAGTACCATATTGCAAGCATATAAAATGAGAAGTAGCAAAACCCAAGAGCCAGCACTCACCAATCAAAAATTCTGTGTAGTCTTTTTTGCATACTCATTGTGCACTCTATTAATGTGATTGGCTACATCACTTTTTTTAAGTGTAAAATAACTGTTTTGGCCAATCATATCAGTGATGTACGCAAGTGGTACGCAAAAATGACTTTATGTAACAGTTCTCCTCACCAAATAATCTGCATTATTGCATGTCCAATGTGCACTTCTGTAACACATAAATGTAGAGAATAGGTCTCATGAAGCCTTTCTCGTTGAATTAGTTTAATAAGGCACCCCCTTTAGGTCACTTGAACAGGCTCAAGCAGGAATGTGTTGTTTTGTTCATGTCGTTCTGTTCCTCTTTCTTGATGGGGTAAAATTATTGGACAGCTTTTCCTGCTTAAATTTTTGAACCATGATGTATGCCTGCATTAGGATAAAGATTTACTTGCAAGTAGTTGACAATGCAAACACATTCAATTCGATAACCAAATCGCACAACTCAAATACTACTTATAGAGAGGCAAAATGACAGAGAACAGAAAAAACTATTATGTCCAGCTCAAATTTAGAATAAGAATGAAAAAAAATCAATCCTGAGAATTAAGTTCAGGAATTTATAATAATATACTTTTGACTAAGAGCTCCCATTTTGCAACTGAGGGGTTTGAATCATAATATGCTTTTTCTTTTCATTCTAGCTGGAGCTTGGTAGAATACAATGCTCAAAATTGAACTATAAAATTAGCTCCGCAGTTTTCGACATCAGCCAACATGTATCTATCTCAGTGGCTTTGACATAAAAACCAACTGGAAAAATGGCCCAAGTAGTAAATAACTAAAAGGGAAGTGAGTGAGCAGTTAGTGTCAATTATAGAGTTCTTCAATAGGAGGTATTAAGTAGCACGAATTATATGTATATATATTTAGAAATGCAGATAGGAACATTTATATTACGTGTATTTACCTTTCTCACAGCAGATGTCAATCCCAAACTTGAAAGGGTATCGCCATCCACACATTTCCAATGCATAGCTTCTTTGTCTTGCTTTCCAAATAAGTCATTTTTCCTCCCTTCATGCCATTAGAAAGCAAACAAGGATTATGCAAAGACATGAACGTGTGTGTGAGCATATGAGTGGAGAAAGCTTGAGGAGATCCTCTTCACCAAAAGGAATAAAAAGAACTAAAACGGTTAAATATGTATGCCCTTCCAATAAAAGGTAATGCAGCTACCAGTCTAATGATATTGCCGTAAACATATGCCGTCACAATTTGTATCATTTTCCAAATATTCTTTTATAACTAAGATAAATATTATTAATAATGAAAAAGGGATAATATCCCCGGAGACAGTAAGTACACACGGATCCACTCAATGAACGAAAGGAAAAGAGCTATAAAGTATAAAGTCCCGAAAAATAGAAATATAAAAGGGAGCACCATAATGTGCCTTTTGTCCAATGATACAAGGTGTTAGAGAACAAAAAAAACTTTAACTCCAACACTGATATTTCGCAGTCCCTCAAAACTACGCTTGCTTTGATCATTTTGCAAATATGACTTCTCTTTGACATTGACCTACCCAGAAAAAGTAAGGTCATAATATAATACAAACATCTTCAACTATTCTGACTTCCCTTTCTATTATACCTTATCATACTGGAAAGTGTTCTCTCATTCCTCTCTCTTTCTCTCTCCTCACTCTATCTCTGATGGCTACCTCAGGTGATTCATGCTGGAGATACCTCCTTTCCTCATCGTTTCTCTCTCACAAATACTCTGCTCTGCTCTCAGCAGTTTATATAGTCTAGATGCTGTTTGGTTCAAAAAACTTAATATTTTCAATTGGATTGTCAAATTATTTATCGATTGAAGCAAAGTCATTTGTCTTCGAATCATCTAGGCCCAATAGAATCTATTTCCACTGCCCACGAGAGCAAAGTTTTCAAAGAAAGATTTTAACTCATCCATAGTGCGCTTGCAATCTTCAAAGCTTCTATCATTTCTCTCCCTCCAAATACAACAACACATACATATAGGAGCCATCTTCCGGATTACCGCCACTTGTGGGTTGCCATGAAAGCCTCCCCAACTTGCAAGAAAATCCACCAGTCTTCTAGGGATGACCCATGATATTCCAACTCTAGCAAAAAAATCATCTCACAAAAGCCTGGCCACCTCGCAAGGAGGTAGTCCCCATGAAAAAATTTGCTTTCAAGGGAGCTTTAGTTTTCCATATATTCCTCCACGGAAAGGCATACGTGCCTTGGCTAGTCAAGACCTGAAAAAAAGATCAGACAGTGAATCTACCTTTCTTGGAGGGGCTCTATATGATCTTGTCAATAGTTCCAACTGTCATTCTTGTGGAGTACAAAATAGAGTAAAAAACTCATTGACAACATCTAATTCCAAGTCTTGTGCTACTCTGATAATTAATGTTCCATTGAGGAGAGACTCTAGGGAAAATTCCAAGAGCTTATCTATTGAAGCTTCCGTCGACCGTGAAATATCAAATAATGCTGGAAATGTGTCTTTGAGGCTTCAATCACCACACAGTATCTATATGATCTTGTCAATAGTTCCAACTGTCATTCTTGTGGAGTACAAAATAGAGTAAAAAACTCAGTGACAACATCTAATTCCAAGTCTTGTGCTACTCTGATAAAGTTAACATTCCATTGAGGAGAGACTCTAGGGAAAATTCCAAGAGCTTATCTATTGAAGCTTCCGTCGACCGTGAAATATCAAATAATGCTGGAAATATGTCTTTGAGGCTTCAATCACCACACAGTATGCCATGCCAAAATTTGATTTGAGAGCCATCACCCAACTCAATACGAGTAGGCTTCCCATCCTCTTCTTATGTGCTTCCACACCCCATGTGGTCCACTTACCTCATTCGAACACCAGCTGCCCCCATGCTTTACTGACTTTGAATCTATAACGGTCTTCCATAAAGCCTCCCTTGCTTGTTGGTATTGCCACAAGCATTTTCCCAAGAGGGTTTGGTTGTACATCACCAAGTTATAAATACCCAATCCTCCACTAAATATTGGTGTAGATAACATTGACCAATTCACGAGATGAAATTTAAACTCATCCCCCATCCCACTCCACAAGAAATTTCATTGTAGCTTCTCAATACAGTTGGCGACTTTTATAGGAAGTGGAAAAAAGGATAAAAGCTATGTGGGCAAGTTCGAGAGTGTATTTGATTAAAGCAAGCCTACCCACTTTGGACAGTTAGCTAATCTACACTCCAGCCTTTTCAATCAAAGCATCCCAAAAACCTGCCGTCTTGAAAGTAGCACCTGAGGGGTAGACAAGGTACCTCATGTGTAAGGAAGATACCCTGCATCCCAAAAAAATAGCCAGGTTTACCACAGTAGGAACATTTCCCACTAGGACCACTTCGGACTTAGTTAACTTCAATTTCAGACCAAATACCGCTTCAAAACATAAAGAAGTGCCCTTAGATATCGAATTTGACCTTGGTCTGCCCCACAAAAGATGAGGGTATCATCAGCAAATAAGACATGAGGGATCTCAAGAGAACTGCCCTTCCTCACCGAGAAGCCTGAGAGAAAGCCAACATACACCAGACCTAATACCATCTCGGTAGAGCTTCCATGACAATAATGAAAAGTAGCGGGGAAAGCAAATCCACCTTTCTCAAGTTACAGGATAGAAAAGCGAACTATAGAGATACAATACACTATCCAAAAACGTCATTTCAACCCAATGCCAACTCTCGCAAGCGAATAGAACAAGAAATTCTAGTTGACATGGTCATAAGCTTTCTCAATGTCCAACTTGCAAATTAGCCCACGTTCTCTTGACTTGAATCTACTATCCAAACCTTCATTAGAAATTAATACTAAATCTAGAATTTGCCCACCTTTAACAAAAATGTTTTGAGGCTTCGATATTGGCTTCTCCATCATCATATCCAATCAGTTCACCAAAACATTAACAAGACTGATAGGGCAAGAGTCTTTCATATCCACTACCTAGGCTTTTTGGGAATATGAGCTATGAAGGTAGCATTAAGGGGATGTTTTGGAAAATATGAGAATTCTTAGAATTTTTAAAATTCTCAAAACTTCTAATAATTTCATTATCAAAAATCACTCAAATACAAAACACTTTTCAATTTCAAATTATCAACTTTTTCATCTAATCATTATTCAAACAAAAAAATCATTACAACTTTTACAAACTTTCAAAACAAAAATAATATTCAAACAATTTTTTAACTTTATAATATTTTTATTCAACTTTTTCTCTCTTATTTCTCAAAACCCAATAAAACATTTTCACTCAAATCATTTCACTACTATTCACAAAATTCTGAGATACTCCAAACATCCAAACATGCCCTAAGACTTTTTTCAAAACTTGCATTTGTATGGAAATCTTGGAATACCTTCATTAGGTCATCTTTAGCCACTTCCCAGCAAACTACTACAATTGACCATTAGAATAATTCTAGACAAGTTAGTTTTTTCAATAATAGGCATAGCGCATGTTCACATTACATATACAAGAGAGACACCAAAGTACGATTAAAAACCAATACAAGAAAATCATGGACACTTAGTCCATTAAAATATATTACAATTGACCATTGGAATAAAGTGTTATGGTAGAGAAAACTCCAAGTTCCATAGTAGTCTACTCACGTTCTTCAAAACTTCTATCATTTCTTTCCCTCCAAAGGCACTATTAGAAGAGAAGTGGGAGCCATCCTCCAAATTTCCATCCTCTCCAACTTGCTAAGAAATTTACCAACCTTCTAGGAATCACCCATGCTAATCCCATCCTATTGAAGAAATCATTCTGTAATATGTGAGTGGCAATCTCACAATGAAGAAGTAGGTGATTAATTGTCTCCCCGTTTGTTTTGCACATACAACACCAATCCATAATGATAATCCAAAGCTTCCTTAAGTTTTCGACGGTGAGAATCCTTCCTAATGATGCTATCCATACAAAAAGGGTTGCTTTGACTGGCACCTTAAGCCTCATTTGGATGTTGTGATGAGATGAAAAATCTATAAATAGGAGTGAAATAGTTTGAGTTAAGATGTTTTATGGAATTTTGGGAAATAAGAGAGAAAAAGTTGAATAAAAATATTATAAAATTAAAATATTATTAGAATATTATTTTTGTTTAGGGATTTGAAAATGATGAATTATTTTTTGTGTTTTGTTTGAAAGTTTGGAAAAATTGTAATGATTAGGTTAATGATTAGATGAAAAAATTAAAGATTTAAAATTGAAAAGTGTGTGTTTGAGTGATGTCTGAATGTTGAGATATGAAATTTCTCATCTTATCTCAACATCCAAATGAGCCCAGTCTTCCAAATACTCCTCCAAGGAAATGGATTTGCATTTTGAATGCTAATGGCGTGATAGAATGAAGGACGATGAACTTCTCTTATTTAAAGGCACTAGAACACCTTGTCTACATCCCCCATTCTCACACTAATAAAGTATAAAAGATTATAGAACTCTATGAAAGTATCAATTTCTCAATCTTGTGTTGCTCTAGAGAAACCGACATTCCATTGAGTAACACCATTGGACAGCTCCAAAACATCTGCTACAGAGGATTCCTTCACCCTTGCAAATTGTACACATCTGGAAAGGCATTCCTCAGGATCCTATCGTCATGCCAAAGGTCATACCATAACTTAATTCTAGGCCCATCACCTACCTCAAGCCAAGTATGCGTCGAGAAAAGTTTATGTGCTTCCAACCCACCAAGCTACCCCATGTGATCCTTGCACTTCATTAGAGCACCATCCACACCAAGCCCCACCAAATTGCCTTCCAAAAAGTCTCCATTTCTTGTTGATATCTCCAAAGCTGTTTACCTAATAGCATGGTTGAAAACCAACAAGTGACAAACTCCTAACCCTCCCTTGAGATTGGAGTGCATACCTTTGCCCAATTCAAAGGATGAAATTTGAGCTCACCATCCATTCCTCCACCCAAGAAATCATGATGTAGTTTCTTACTTTTGACTGTGAGAAACCAAGGCCTTGTAATCGTCATTGCATGTGCAAGATAAGTGGAGAATCAGTTGAGCCCCTTCTTGTACATTGTGAGTTTGCTAGCATTATCTGAAACATGTTCTTTTTGGCCTCTTTGGGATGTGTTGGGCAATGGCTTCTTTGGTGGTGGATCTCCTAAGGAGTTGAAAAGGGCAGTTTGGAAACCATCAATGATTCAATGCACACTTTTGTGGAGGATGAACTCATCGTGCTTATTATGTGTTTGTGGAAAGAAATAAGCGCAGCTTGGAGGGTCATGAAAGATCGTAACCAGAGCATAAGTGTTTCATTCTTAATACCTGTTATCATTGGATAATGGACCAATATGGTGTTGCCCTTTCTATTTCTACTTTTCAAGAATTTCTAGCACCTTTCCCATCAGTTAGTTAAGTGGATCTCTTTTACTTCCTGTGTATTGAAGTAACACCCTTTTTTGCCATAAAGAAAATATTTAGCTTACAAATGAAAAAAGCAACAGCATAAAATACAAGTCAAAATAACCTTATAGGTGATTAATTGAGTGTGTTAAATGCCCAACCATCATAGAAGAACAATTTATTGGTGTTGGCATGCATAAAGTTGCACGGAGTACATTATGACACTTCTTTCCACAAGTATCTAAAAATGGGGGAAAATATAGAGGGAGGATATCCAAACACACAAAAATTCAAATTATTTTGTTCCATTAATTTGCCTAACACAATGGTTTGAAAATTATATTGCTAAACCTTGGATGTTTCATATCAGTTTTAGATAAAACCAGCATTCTGTAAAATCCAATTAACATAATAGAATTTGCCTAACCTATGCTAATATAGTTTTGTAAATGGTTTAGAAATATATAGACAGGTAATTTTCAAAGTGCACATAGACCATACACTAAGAAAAACCCAATTAGATGGATGAAGGAAAAAGAGCAAAGTTCCATAAAATCTAGAAAGCTAGAGGAGTGAAGGTATTTGTGTCACCATCCAAACATACAGAGAATACAACATAATGGTTCTTAATTCTAACACCATACTCTCACAACCTTCAAAGCTTGAGAATTTCATTCCCACTGAATACACCACATCAAATGCAATGGGACCATGCTCCAAAAGAACTTAACCAAGAGTATGACCAGAAAACATGAAAAGTAAAATTTTATACACTTTCCAAAAAAGAATTATTATTAAAACCAGTTATTTAAATAAGCACACCTATTTGTCATATCAGAATATGAGAGAGAGAGAGAGAGAGAGAGAGAGAGAGAGAGAGAGAGAGCAAACCTTTTAGACGAACTACCAACAATTCCACAAAAATTTTTAGACGAATGTGAGTGAACATATGGACAAACTCTCCAATATCTTTCCTGAAAACTATGTTGCCGGTCTTTTTAGAATCAAGTCCAAACTTCTTGTCCAGAAAGTGATCAATTGCTTCTCTTCTAGTTGCCAAACCAGCATCTCCATCCAGCAAGACAGACGGGAACTCCCAGAGGCCAGCAAGCAGACCTTCATCCGGCCTTTTTACAAGAAGAAATCTACTGTCACTTTGGTTTCCCTCCAATGTTTTTTGACCTCCCAGTAGTTCCACCACACATACGGCAGAAAAATCATGTCTCTGTTTGACCTTCATTACCTTAGCAGGGAAATCTGTCACCTGTACCAAACTATCGTGTCCAGAGACTGACAGTGCATGGCAGTGTCCGGATGCAGGACATGAAGAGCAGCTTGGGTTCAATGGGGTGCATATGGTTGCACCAAATTCCATGAGAGCCTGATTTAAGTCTCCAGGCCGGATAGGATCAACTAGTTGAGCTGCTAGTTTCCTATTCCCACGCCACATAAAATCTAACCATTAGACTTCCAGGAAATATTATCTACTTATTACCACCTTGTAATCGCTTCAATTGAATCATGAATGCTGACGCAAATGTGACTGGTATGACCCATTATGCAAGTATTTTTTTTTTCTATGCCAAGAAACCCTGGAAATCATTACGCAAATTGCTCTATAGATGACTAATAAAAATGCATGGTTTCTTAAAAAAATACAATTAAGTCCGAAAAAAAATAAAAATAAAAATAAAAAGAAAAGAAAGAAAGAGAATAGATAAAGATATGCTAACTAAAATCCTCTATTCCACCAAATCAAAATGAAGTTTATACAACAAATGAAAATCAAAGAAAAAGTTGTAGGGGTCACTAGAGCTCACCATATTTTCTTGACAGTCACCAAGTCTTTTGGATTTGCAGAAATAGCCCTAAGTCTAGTAATCACCCTTATCACGTTCCCATCAACCACCGGCACTACCTGATGTAGTAAAACTTGAACAAGGGTTGAAACCAATCAAACAAAAAAATTCATAAGCTACTCACCTCCCCAAATGCAATTGAAGCAATAGCCCCAGCAGTATAGTCTCCAATTCCTTGAATCTTTCGCAGTTCAGAAACTGTTTTAGGAAATCTACCTCCTCCCGCAACAACCATCTTTGCTCCCTTACAACGAAAAAAAAAAAAAAATCGAGAAAGAGAGAATTAGGACATGGTTTATGGTCAAGATAACAATGGGAGTCTCTCCTTTTTAAATTAGATTGCTGTTCTTTCCTTTCAGATTGCAAGAACTCACCCTTCTCATCTCAAAGACACAAAACAGATCTTCAGTTGAGATCAAAGATATAAAAAAGACCGTTCACAATTGTCTAAAGGCCTTCATTATAGACCCTAAGCTCTTTGTGACAACACAAAGATGTTGCCAGTCCACCTATTAGGAATTCCACACACTTTAAGATGTCTAAGAACCATAATGTACCATATCACTAGTTTTCAGGAAGCTAGGGTAGGGAGAAGGGTGGATGGGGGAAGCAATACCTTGGTGGTATACCACATCAGCACCCCCCCATTAGGGTTAAACAAAACTAACAAGGGAACCATTTTTCAAAAAAGAGGAAAAAACCCTTAGAATTCCTCTAGGGCGGCTGGCCAATAATAAAGAAAAAGGAGAGGCAAGAGCGCAAGGTATGAGGAAGGGTGAGACTGGCTTTTTATGGAGGAGCTCCAGTCCTTTTCCATATCAGAGTTCAAATTCGTTTCCGAGGAGGGATCCTAGTCCTTTTGTTTCCCTTTCTTATAAGTAATAAGATTTCATGAGATAGGCACAAAAGACGCAATCCAAGTACACAAGAAGTATATAAGAAATACACCTTTCTAAAAGGAGAAAATCAAAGGGGAGTATAATCACTCTGATCAAAAGCACTTTATCTAACCTCCCTACATACTTTCTTTCTTTATTTCCTTTACCTGCAGGTGTAGCTTCTTGTATTGAGAAAATCTTCTGAAATTTTCTTTGAGGAAACTTAAGTTTCATCTTGTTTGTTGGGACAAAGCTTGTTCTCCGGTACCTTGTGGTGGTTTGGCGTGCATAACTTAGGACCTTCAATAGCTCTTGGGGAAGTGGTTATGGAGATATCACCACGAAGGGGAGGCTTTGTGGAGAGTACTTATAGATTCAAAATGCAGGAGTATTAGGGGGGCTAGTGTTCTAATGAAGTTAGGAGGACATATGCTATGGGGTTTGGGAAAAATATTCGTTTAGGATGGGAGAGGTTCTCCAGCTTTTTCAGATTTGAGGTTGGGAAGGGCCATGGTGTTTATTTTTGGCATGATGTTTGGTGTGGTGCATGGGCTCTTAAGTTTTTTTTTTCCCACTCTACCCAATTTCAAGTGACAAAGAGGCTGTGGTGGCTGACTTGTTGGTTTGTTCCAATGGCTCTATCCATTGGAATTTAAATTTTTTGAGAGTGGCTTGAGATTGGGAACTTGGAACATTTGCTGATTTCTTCAGTTCATTGTATGCTATGACTTTTGGTAATGTGGTGGAGGACAGGATGATTTGAACTCCTGGTGGGAGTAAAATATTTTCGGTGCATTCCTATTATACAGCCCTTTTGGGATTTTCTAATGATCATTGCTAACCCTGGAAGAGAATTTGGAAATGTAGGGTTCCTCCCAATATTGCTTTCTTTGAATGGACTGCATCCCTTGGGAGAAATCCTCACCACTAACAATTTGAGGAAACGAGGTCTAATCATTATGGATTGGTGCTTCTTGTGTAAGAAAAATGGGGAATCCGTGGATCATCTTGACAAACTTAGAGATCTTTGAGCAAAAATGTGTATCTCTCAGTGGAGAATTCCCATTTATATATATAAAAGACAAGCTAATCTTCTGCCCTTAAAATCAGCTAAACTACCATATACAGATTTGCCTAAAGATAGCCGACAGCTAGTATATCCTAATTAAGGAAAGAATAAAAGATTTACAAATATAGAAGATAGCTGTCAAAGCTGTACAAGGTATAGAATCTGCTGACTTTAAATGGATAGAATCTGCTGACTTTAAATGGCCAGCAGATTCCTTTGACATCCCCCCTCAAATTGATGCTGGCAAATCTACAAGCATCAATTTGCTAACAAGGAAATTATTGCGCTGATGTGTCATGGATTTGGTGAAGATATCCACGACCTGTAGAGTAGTGGAGATATGTGGGAGGGTGATAATATGGTGGTCATAGGCCTCCCGAATGAAGTGGCAGTCAACCTCTATGTGTTTAGCGCGTTCATGGTAACATGGCACTAGTGTTGTCAGCATGTAGTCGAATAGGTTGAACTTGGGAGAAACCAAGTTCTATAAGGAGACCATGTCGCCAAATGATCTTGGAGCATGCAGCAGGCATGGCTCAATACTCTGCTTCAGTTGATGATTTGGAGACATAGTCCTGTTTCTTGCATTTCCAAGAGATAAGTGCATCACCAAGAAACATACACCATCTGATAGTAGATTTCCTTGTGTCTGGGCAGCCAGCCCAATCAGCGTCACTATAGGCTTGTAGCTGGAGTGAAGAACCAATAGGGAAAAATAAGCCACAACTAGGTGTGCCAAGGATGTATCAAATGATACGTCGGATTGCAAATAGGTGGAGATGTCGAGGTTCTTGCATGAACTTGCTTACGATGTGGACAGCATAAGAGATGTCTAGTCAGGTGATGGTTAGATAGATAAGACTACCAACCAGCTTCCGATAGAGAGTAGGATCCTGAAGAAGCTCCCCTTCGTCCCGTCGATACTTCACAATAAGTTCCATGGGGGTGTCAACAGAAGTAGTGTCTTTGAGTCTGGCTAACTGAACCAAATCCTAAACATACCTGTGCTGACTCAAGAAAATACCTTGAGGTCGATGATGCACCTCTAACCCCAAGAGGTAGGTGAGCTGGTCAAGGTCTGTCATGTGGAAAGTAAAATGCAAAAATTTTTGAATCTCAAAAATGCCCTCCATCAGAACCAGTGACAACGATGTCATCCACATAAACAAGGAGAACAACTATGCCCTTAGATGTCTTCTGTAGAAAACGGGAGGACCCATTCTGACTCTGAGTGAAGGAAAAGCCAATGAGAGTGGATCGAAACTTTTCAAACCATACAAAGAGCGTTTTAGTTTGCAAACATCATTAGGTGAGGAAGTAGGCATACCAAAGGGAAGTTTCATGAAAACTTCCTCCTTGAGATCACGGTGTAGAAATGCGTTCTTAACATCCATTTGATGCAAAGACCATGATTGAGATGCAGCAAGAGCTAGTATGGTTCGCAAGATGGTCATCTTGGCTACCGGTAAGAAGGTTTCATCGTAGTCTTGGCCATACTCTGCTTGTTGCCAAGAACCACCAGCCGAGCCTTGTGACGATCTATGGATCCACTCGAATGAAGCTTGATAGAAAACACCAACTTACTGCCGAGGGGTTTCACAGTTAGGGGACATGGAACAACATCCCAGGTCTGGTTTTCTTCAAGTGCTAAAAGTTATGTTTCAATAGCTTTCTGCCAACACTCATGCTCCATTGGTTGCTTATAAGATGAGGGAATAGGAGTAGAAGACAAGATGGCTGTCAAGGATAAAGGAGGGGTGAAACCCCTATCTGGGGGTCTATGAATTTGAGTACTATGCCTGAGAGGAGCAGGTGCAGTTGCTGGAACAGGATCAGCAGTCTGAGAATGAACTTGAAGGAGATCGGGAGGTGCAAAAGTCTGATTTGATGTGGTGGAGGAGCGTCGTTGATACACTAGGAGAGGCTTAGTAGGTACGGGATTTGCATAAGAGTTAGTAAACAAGGGAAGAATAGAACATGAAGGAGAAAGGGGGTCGTGGTGAGTGGAGAAAAAATATGGGTTTTCTAGAAAGATGACATTTCTAGAAACCCGAATACGACACAAATTTGGATCATAGCAAAGAAAACCTTTATGGTGTACAGAATATCCTAAAAAAGCACATTGGACTGATTGAGCTGTGAGTTTTGTGCGTTTGTGTGCAGGAAGATGAACATAACACACACAACCAAAGGTACGAAGGTTAGAATAATTTGGAGTGTGACCAAATAACCAAGTGTAAGGAGAGATGTGGTTCAATGAGGGAGAAGGCAATATATTGATAAGGTGGACAGCATTGGAGAGAGCTTCACAACAAAATCAAGAGGGGACATATGACTCTAAAAGAAGGGTGCGAACAACATCTAGAAGGTGACGGTTCTTTCTTTCAACCACCCCATTTTGTTGGGGGGTTAAAGGACAAGACCGTTGAGAGAGTATGCCATTAGTTTGCAAAAACTCCTAAAACAAATGAGACGTACTCACCCCCATTGTCAGATCGAAGGATTTTGATATTGGCAGAAAATTGGGTCTGAATATGAGAATGAAAGAGCTTGAAAACAGAGTATACTTCATCTTTAGAATACAGGAAATAAATTCACGTGAAACGACTATAGTCATCAATAAAAGTGACGAAGTACTTGTAATTAGCATGAGAAGTAACCGGTGCCATACCCCACACATCACTATGTATCATATCAAAAGGCTGGACTACTTTTGGTGTGTGAGTGGGAAATAGTAGAGTTTTACTTTTGCCAAGTCGACAAAAATTGCAATCAAATTGAACAGCACTAAGAGATGGTAACTCTTTATTCCCAAGTAAACCAGAATTTAGCAAATCATGAAGTACATTAGAGTTTGGATGTCCAAGACGTTTATGCCATGCTCGATAATCAACATGAGCATAATTACAAGTGACAAAGGGCAAAGAAAAACATGGATACAAAGGAAATTGGAGAGGGAAAAGACATCCTATTTTAGGCCCACTCGCGATCATCTTCCCTGATTGTTGATCCTGCACAACACAACCAGATTTAGAGAATTCCACTTTACAATCATTGTCAACCAACTGACCAACAAAAACTAGATTAGTGGTAAGACCAGGAGAGACAAAGACATTGGTTAGAGAAGGAGAAACATCACCGGTGGCTGTGACAGGTAAATGGTTGCCATCAGCAGTATGAATCTTGAGATTTCCAAAATATTTGTTTATATTGGTAAGAAAATGAGCATTATTTGTCATATGATGGGAAGCCCTAGAATCAAAGTACCAAGGAGGTGATGTAGAGAAGGGTTTTACCTGAGAGTCCTAAAGCAGAGAATGTAGAAATAATCATTTGTTGAATCATTTCAGTGGTCAAGGGTTGAATAGGAGCAAGAGCACGTTGTGTCAAAAGTGTTGTATCCACAGAACTACCAATACTAGAAGAGCCAACTGAGGCAGTATATGCTGTTTCAGATCTCTTGGGGGGTCGGGTAGGGCATTCCTTGATAATATGGCCATCCTTTTTGCAATAGTTGCAGAATTTTTTGGGCAATTTGAAGCGAAATGGCCAAATCCTGTGCAACAAAAGCACTGAACAACGCTTATATCCCTGCCTCTTAGCTTGCCCTGTGCTGCATAAGCCACGGGAACAGAGGTGGATCTATTTTGTTCACTGGTGGTTTGAGTGAGAAGGCGCTGCTCCTCACAAAACAAATCATTAAGGCATGCATCCAAGGAGGGGACAGGTTCTCAGTTCATAAGATTAGACCTGGTGACTTCAAATTCAGATCTTAATTTCATAAGAAATCGATCCCTCTTAGTAGCTTCATGGACAGATTGAACAAAACTAAGACCTTCAGGAGGTAAGGTAGCACAGACTATATTAGTATATTCAGCCCAAATATTCATGAAGCTAGAGTAAAAATCAGAGATAGAGAGACTGTCCTGTTGGAGATTGGCCAAGTCATGTTCAAGCTAGAACCGATGAGCAGTGTTGTGCTGACTGTAGAGCTTCTTGAGGTAAGTCCACATCTGGGCTACGGTCTTGGAGGGTCGAAGGTTCAAGATGATGTTGGATTCAACAGATACTAGAATCCACACCATGATTTGAGCATCCTTGACCTCCCACTTGGCATGCTGATGGGTTGCTACCATCAACATGGCCCCATAGATTCTTGCCTTTGACAAATATCTTGAAGTGGCATGCCTAGGCTGAGTAGTTTTTGCCATTAAAACAAACCAGGAAAGCATCAAACTTATCTGAAGACATGAGGCCGAGAGAGCTTGATCAAGAATAACCCAGAACAAGAGACTGAACTAGGGCTGAGTTGGACTTGAGAACAAGAGACACATGAGAGGAACAAAGACAGAACTAGGGCTGAGTTGGACAAGAGACATGTGAGAATTCAGAATTGTGGCTCTGATGCCATGACAAACTTAGAGATCTTTGAGCAAAACTGTGTGTATCTCTCAGTGGAGATTTCCCATTTATATATACAAAATACAAGCTAATCTTCTGCCCTTAAAATCAGCTAGACTACCATATACAAATTTGCCTAAAGGTAGCCTACAGCTAGTATATCCTAATTAAGGAAAGAATAAAAGATTTACAAATATAGAAGATAGTTGTCAAAGCTGTACAAGGTATAGAATCTGCTAACTTTAAATGGATAGAATTTGCTGACTTTAAATGGATAGAATCTGCTGACTTTAAATGGCCAGCAAATTCCTTTGACACATCTATTGTTACATTGTGAGGTGGCTAAGTTTTTGTGGGATGAGATCCTTAACCAGACTGGTGTGGCATGGGTAATGCTTGGAAGAGTTATGGACATTTTTAAGTGTTGGACAGGTATTAGGGGTAATGTTACGTTGCAGCTTTGTGGAAAATGATCCCTCATTGTATTATGTACTGTTTGCGGATGGAGAGAATGAATTTTTTTTAATTGGCACCGGGTGTCTCGAAATAGCATCCATACTAATCCCGAGGGTGCACAGACCCTCGGCAAAGAGTTTTCCACAAGTGCACATTAGTTAATTCAAGGGGAAGATCCCCCAGTCTGATAGCCCCTAGAGATTATTTGCACCCAAGGAGATTTGAATATTAGACCTGGAAGGAGCATACGCCCAAACCCAAGGCCTTTACCACTTGAGCCAACCCCTAGGGATTATAATAGGCGTTTTAAAGACCAGGAGCATTCCTTGGACGAGCTGAAGAAATTCTTTTTCAACAAACTAGTTTCCTGGGCTTTGGTCATTATTTGTAATGGGGACAGCTTTCATAATTTGCCTGTATCCATCATCAATGCTTAGTGGTATTTAGGCGTATTCTGTGTATACTTCTTGTGTACTTGGGCTACAACTTTTTCTATTAATAAAGTTTTACTTTTACTTATAAAAACAAAGAGGAGAATATGATCATGAAAATAAAAGTTAAACCTGTTGAAGTCTATGGAAGATGTCCAAAGGGAGTGAGTGTTGAAGAAGAAAGTTTTGAGGTTCTCAAGGTATTTAAACTGTCCTAGTCATTTCCTACGTAGGAATCATAATCCTATTTCAACCAGGAATTCGAGTCTTCTTCCAAGTACAAGCCCTATCCTTTTCTAGGTAGGATTCCATATTATTTTGCTAGAATCCCAAAGAAATTTCTTTATGTTTCAAAATTAGGATGGTTTCATAATTTGAAACATCAAAAGTTCCTAATCCAAAACAACAAGAATTCCTAACCAGGTCTAGTTTCCTAATTAGAAACAACTAACTGTCCTAATTTAGAACCAGGTTACTAATCCAATACACCCCAAGTTTCATAATCCAAGGCTGCTTTCCTAATCTAGGACAACATCCTCTCTTTAATTCCACATAATAGATCTTTTCTAGTCTTCTTCCAAGTACAAGCCCTATCCTTTTCTAGGTAGGATTCCATATTATTTTGCTAGAATCCCAAGGAAATTTCTTTATGTGTCAAAATTAGGATGGTTTCATAACTTGAAACATCAAAAGTTCCTAATCCAAAACAACAAGAATTCCTAACCAGATCTACCTAATTAGAAACAACTAACTATCCTAATTTAGAACCAGGTTACTAATCCAATACACCCCAAGTTTCCTAATCCAAGGCTGCTTTCCTAATCTAGGACAACATCCTCTCTTTAATTCCACATAATAGATCTTATCAACTCTTGCCCAACATGGTAGTGCGAATCCATTAGGAGTACTAAGTTTGTGCTATAGTCCAGTAGCACTCAATCTGTTTAATAAGTAGAAAGAGTAACACTAGTCAGTCTGTCACACAGCACTTAAAGAAAACTCCATAACTTTGATGTTTAAGCAAATTGCTACATTCTTGTGGGGGAGGAATTGGCAATGAGTTCAAGTTCCACCTAGTTAGGTGGGATAAGATGCGCACCACAATTGTTGGTGTTGAATTGGTTATTAAAAATATGCTCTCATTCAATAAAGCCTATGAAGGAAATGGTTGCTGTGGTATACCATCGAGAGGGAAGCTTTGTGGTGATTTGTTGTGTAAACCAAAATATGATAACGTGTGGGGAGGATGGTGTTGAAATGAGGTCAGTGGGCCTTTTAGGGTGGGGTGACCTCTTGCTTTATTAAATTTAAGGTGGATGAGGAATCTAAATAATCAGATTTGGGTATGATGTGTGGTGTGAGGACCAACCTTTGAAGACCGTATAAGTAGAGTTGTTCCATTTATCTTATCATAAGGAGGTTTCGGCTATAGAACACTTGTAGATCTCAGATAATGTGCTCAAGTGGAATATTACTTTTATAGGATCAGCCCATTATTGGGAGTTAAGTGTTTTCTCTTCATTCTTCAACTGGTTGCACTCATTTTAGGTGGAGAAGCAGTAGTGTTGATCAAATATTTTGGACTCCATCCAAAAGATGGAAATTCGAGGTCATGTCCAATTTCAAAAAGCTCCTCCAATCATTGGCCCTTCTTTATCCTATAAGTGTATTTAGAGAAACAAGACATCCACCAGAGTAGCTATCTTTGTGTATGGCAACCTTGGGAAAGATTTGCACTTTTTTCATAAGTTGAGAATTTTTTTTTTTTATCAAGAGTTAAGCCTTGGGAAAGATTTTAACGATGGGTATCTTGAGAAAAAGGCATATTGTAGTATTGAAATGGTGCTGTATGTGCAAGCAAAACAGGGAAAATATTGATCACGTTTTACTGCATTGACAGTAAGTGAGGAGCTTATGGGTTGGGATTTTTAACACTTTTGGGATTGAGTGGGTTGTGCCCTAGAGGGTGGACTTATTGGTATGTTGGCAGTCTCCTTGTGATGACCACAAAAATTCAAAATTTGGAGGATGGCCCCTTTATGTTTGATGTGGTGCATTTGGCAAGAGTGTAATACCCAAGCTTTTGAAGACTCAGAGAGGACGATGAAGGAACTAAAAGCCATATTGCCTATCAATCTTTATGCTTGGACGAAAGCTCACAACAGTCCCCATGTTTCCAACCTTTTAGATTTTAAGGATTTTTGCTCTTAATCACAGTCTTGCTAGTTGGGTGTATCCTTTTGTATACTTCTTGTGTACTTGGAGTTGTAATACCCAAGCTTCTGAAGACTCAGAGAGAACGATGGCGGAACTAAAAGCCATATTGCTTAACAATCTTCATGCTTGGACGAAAGTTCACAACAGCCCCCATGTTTCCAACCTCTTAGATTTTAACAATTTTGCTCTTTTTCACCTTCTTGCTAGTTGGGTGTATCTTTTTGTATACTTCTTGTGTACTTAAAGTTGTGCCCCTTTGCACTTTCAATAAAATTTTGCATTACTTGCAAAAAAAAAAATTAAGTACGCATGCTCAATTTAATAGATACATTTATATATAGACATTTAGTAGCCAACCATGATGGGACTTAAAAGACTTTTTAAGTTTTGACTACTAAGCTCAACCTAGCAAAGAATAGAAACCATAAAATATAAAAATATAAGAGCGGTCCTGATGGTTTGCACTTGATAAGCTTGTGAAAAGATTGACAGCATGGATGAGAATAACATTCCACCACCAAATATGTAAAAGATTATTATAGAAGACTGAGAACTAGACAGTTCCAAGTCTTGATGAAAATTATAGGATAAAAACAATGGATGAACTTAAACGTCTCTATTTCAGCACTTGTTCCTTTGGGCAGTAGCTAAAGATTTCCATTGCATAAATATAAATACATACATCTTTTTCTCCCTACTCGTAGTTTTTCGTAACTTAAAACACATGCACATCATATGCATAATAGATGGATGCAACACAAAAACACGATAAACTTGTGAACATAACATATCAAGTAAGATAACTTAAAGTGGGCTTTGGAAGAAAAGGCAACAATTTATGGGTGTGGAAACTGATAAACACAATTTTTTTCACAACCCTTCTCGCAATCATAGTTTAAATGATGGCCATTTTTGTAAAATAACTCATAAAATAATTACAAAAGTATTTTAAATGATGGGTACTATTATTTTATAGAAGTACTCCCATTTAAAACTGAAAAGTGAAAAGAATTGTTTGTCCATCATTACTCCAATGGTAATCAAGCAGAGTAAATAATCTACCTTTGTTCAGGTGGCGCGTAGCCAAAACTGGTCATTAGAGTAGGTTTCATAAAAAGAAAACAAGAAATCGAGGCAATGCGTTTGATGCGTTCTAAATTGAGTCTTAAAAAAAAAATAGAACCGTCAATTAAAGAACGCGAGTTTTTTCTGCAAAGCAGGAAAAGCTAATTTTGAAAGGAAAGCAAGGACGAGACAATGGCAAATGATGAGAGAATACCTCCAACAGAAAACGTGCACGGCGGTAGTACCCCAAACCAGCCCACATTTCATTCACCTCCTGCTCACAAGATTAAAAGGACTAGAGTTCTCAATCTATGCATGAACCAACGAAACAAATAGAGACGGTTTTGTTTAAATTAGAGAAAAATAAAAATAAAAGGAGCCTTCTTTACCTCAAGAGAAGCCTGAGAGAGAAGGTGAAGGGTTGGCCATTTGTGCATCCAACGGTTGTAGTATTGAATGACAGTCTGAACCCTCGTCTGTTGAAGCATTACTTCCGAAACCCAAACCCCATAAGCCCTTTCTTCC
This sequence comes from Carya illinoinensis, assembly GCF_018687715.1. NCBI lineage: Eukaryota > Viridiplantae > Streptophyta > Magnoliopsida > Fagales > Juglandaceae > Carya > Carya illinoinensis. The sequence continues at coordinate 16,048,090 of NC_056758.1, forward strand.
GGTGGTTGTGATGGTGATGATGAATCTAATTTCTTTGAGCGCCAGGGCAGGTCCCTCTTGTTCAGGTCGTACCACTCCAACAAACATTCCCTAATTTTCTGGGTTTCATCCCCACTGAAACTCCACTTAACAATATCTTCTATGTCATCTTCTTCTTGTTTCTCTGTTGGTGAATGCGGTCGTTCTCTAGCCACTCGTCGGGGCCTCTCAACAACGACCGCTTTCTTACCTTGCTTCTTCTGCTTCCGTTTCTTATTATTTTCCTCGTCCTCCATGCTTGAAATGCAAAACCCGCTTGCCCTTTTTGATTTTGAAGCAGAAGTAGCAACCGATGCGTGGTGCTCAGTGAGTCCAACAAAGTGCTGGGCCGTCAACTTCCTGTCGTAAAAGACATTGATCTGCATGAGTATCAGCTTCCAATCGGCGTGTCGAATCTTATAACTCAGCAACCAACAACAGTTTCGCAGAAAATTGGATTTGAAAATTTGGGTCCCACAGCCACTTGAAAATTTGATTTTTTTTCCATTGAAATTTAAGTAACATTTAAGAAAAAGTAAGAAATATGTTTCTGTTGTGAACTAAATGAAAAATCGAGAAAGCTTCCGAGATATAGAGAATGAGAGAGAGGTTCATATTGATCCGTAATCTGAATTTAGAAACATTCATATATATAAGAGTATAAATGTTTTAATTGACGACTACGATCTGATTAATTATAACGGCTAAATGTAATTATACAATACAAATTCATTTATAATACATCTCATTTAGATGACCATATTTAAATAATATACTTTGTTAAAACATTATCAAAGAAAAACCCTGTGAAAAAAAAAAAAAAACTAATAACGAAAGAAAAAGAGTACAGTATTCATGTATACCGCCAAGTGTTTTAGGATTGCCTCATTAAAACCTTGCAAAGAAAAACCCAGTAGGATAAAACCTTAGCGAAAGAAAAAGAGTACAATCAGCGTAAATTTTCAAGACATTATTTCTCCTGAAAAGTGCATGATAATAGGTCTTCAAGTCTCTGCATTCCAATGTTCTATACAATCTTTTTAAATGTTGCAGTTGGTAATATTTTAGTGAATAAATCTGCCAGATTATTACTTGACCGTATCTTCTTGACATCAATTTCACATTTCTCCTTATGAATTGTAGTGATATTCTTATGTGGATCTAAAAGATAACCTGCATCCGTATATCCAACTAATTGTGAACTTGATCCATGTTGATAAAATAATCACATATGGTGAAATTCACCATATTGATTCAAGATCATTTTAATATTAAATTCATTACTCTTCTAGAGTTATGCTCTTCTGGAGTTCTTGTAAATAACACAGTTAGTGGAAAATTCATCAAAATTAAACCGCTAACCTCTTTTTTCAACAAAAACGGTGGCCAGCTTTTTAGATCAGACAAGCACTGCAGGATTTTCAACTCTTCTGTAACTGTCAGGCGCCGCAAAGTTATGATGCTACATCTCTTGTCTGTTGTAGAAAGATGCTTCACGAGAGATGCTGTGAAGTAAAGAAATGCTTTGTCATAATTTTCTCTATAAAAGAGATATTCAGCTCATCTTCATTTGCATTTCATTTTCTTCACTTTTCTGTAATTATACTGCATTCTTAATTTACAGTGGCTCGGCAATCTTCTCATGACCAATATATGAGGTAATATGCACCTCGTTCATCAGTTGTTTCTGCTTCTACCACAGGTGCTATAATGCAATACAATAATGATCTGACTAATAAGTCAGATAATGAAGCTATCTACGAGCTTGTGAGTCTCGGTACCAGATATTCATTATCTATTATTGTATTTTCTCAGCGACTGCAATTCAAAACTTGTGGGGTTGATAAACTCCACGAGAATATTTCTATCCTTCAGCGACTTCTTCTAGAGTCCAACATGAAGATAGGAGCAATAAAGTAAGAGAATAGGAATTTAAAATTATTGCTTAAATCTTCTTTTCGATTGCCTACTCATTTAGATAAGGATGTCATACAGATTCTTAAAGAACAAGAGCGTTCAAAGAATGAGGCGAAGTGCCTCAAATTTCTGTAATTTTTCTTCGATATAATAAAATAATATTTCACAAATATTCATATTTGTGTTTCTATCTTCTGGTAGATGTTCTGTGTGCTCTATTTTGTTTTTCCTTTTAATAATGCTCACTTCTTACAAAATCATAATATGAATCTGAAATACTAATTGCTTTTAAGAGATAATATTTCAGAATTAATAATATCATTCATCTCCCCCTTGAAGCCCAAGGGTTTCATATTTATATTTCAAATATGTGCAGTTTTCATGAGCTCTTCTGGAACATCAATGACATTTAAATCGTCTATATAAACTGAAATATAAATTAATATAGATACTGAAAATATATTAACAAGAGCTTGTACCACGTGTGTTTAGATTATTTTAGATCATATAAGGATTTTTGAAACTGGATATAATACATATTTCTGGATGTATTCAGATTAGAAGTTTCAGGCATTTTATATCTTTTAGGGATTTTCATATATATGTCATGATCCAATGATCCATATAAATAGCAGTTAATCATGCATAGGGGTGAGCATCGGCCGGTCTGGACCGGCAAAACCGACCGGACCGGCACTGTTTGGACCGGACCGGACCGGACCGGTCCAGTCCCATTTTTAAGGGACCGAAAAGATTCAGTCCGGTCCCGGTCCGGGAGTTTTTCACCCCGGACCGGACCGAATAGAAATAAAAAAAAATAAATATTATTTATATATATTATTTATATAATAGTATTAGCATATTACTAATATATATAATAGTATACTATATGTATATATATTAAATATATTACAATATAATTACATAAATATTAAAAAAAATGTCATTAAATATTAGCATATTATATAAATATATAGTTATCACTATTACTATTATTACATATAGTTATTAGTTATAGTATAGTTATTATTACATATATTTATTAGTTATAGTATTATTACTAATAGACTAATAGTATTAGCATATTACTAATATATATATAATACTATATGTATATATATTAAATATATTACAATATAATTACATAAATATTAAAAAAAATGTCATTAGATAAAAAAAAAAAAAAAAAAAAAAAAAAAAAAAAAAAAGTCAACCTTGGACCGACCGGATCGGACCGGACCGGACCGGACCGGTCCTGATGGAGTTCGGTCCGGTCCAGGGTTGGAAAACCCTGGACCGAATAGGTCCGGTCCACAAAACCTCCCCGGACCGGACCGAACTCACCCCTAATCATGCATATCCAAACTCTCGATAACTTTCAAGCTAATAAAAACCTCAATATAATTTCAACCACTTTAAAAGCATATCACTATTATTTCTGCAAGAAACCGACTCGTGATTTATATATCACATTTTCAGATTAGAAGTTTCAGGCATTTTATATAAATATCCACTGATATTTAACAAACATCACCTCTTTAGGTGTTTGGACTTCGAGTCCATATGTATCACATTTTACTAGTGATATTAATTTTGCAGGAATTGTCTGATAGAAACTGACCCGTGATTTATATATCATATTTTCATTTCCTTTATATAAATACCCACTGATATTCAACAAGCATAACCTCTTTAGGTGTTTGGACTACCAGTCCATATGCATTATATTTATTAGTGATATCAATTCTGCAGGAATTGTTTCTTTCAAATTTGGCCAATATTTTTACCTTGGTATTCTTCGACGGTTCTTGATTCATTTTATTCATTACTTCTGGTAATGTCAAGTGCCATTTTATATGAAAATACGTTGGCGACAACGGTTTTATTTCTATCCAAAATTTCTCCAATATTCATGAAATGTATAGAGATCTCGTTATTTTCAGGTACCTGTCCCTCTTCAAGGAAAGACATTTCATGAAAAACCGGAGGCACTCTTTCGGAGGTTTATACTTTTCAGGAGTTTATATGGGAGAATTTTATACAGAAAATTTGGATAGATCTTATTACTTATTTTGTGGGTACGGCCTTTTCAGGAGCACCAAATTATTTGTACTTTTCTCTTTCAAGATACTTTATCCTTTGTATCAATAGGTCTCTCATACTTTTAGACATGTCTTATGTTCATTAGACTCCTAATTTTCTTAATTGTCCTACAAGGACTTCAATCCTCACTTAGATTTTAGCAGCTAAAATATGAGACATTTTTATCTTATTACATCCATAAATTAATTATCATTTGAATTTCCAGTTCACCTATGATAATCGAGATAATATCGAATTATTTCATAATTTGCTTCTAGCAAATTTTTCTTTCCATTCCTGGTGGTAAGGATTTATAATAAAAGAATCTTCTGGTTCTTTTATGGACGTTCATATGAAAATTATTCGACTTATCGTAATTGATTTTGGATGATCAAGATAATCATAAAAAGATACAAATATTTTGAATCATATCGTTTTTTATGCGTCATAATATTTGATTCAATAGTTGTATAATATCATCTCAAAGAGAAAGCTGGTAGTTAACAAAAAACTCATTATTTTTCTCAACCACTAGAAGACCAGATATAAATTTAGAATATATTGTGAACTTTTGACTCGATATTGCTATTTCAGGAGCACATTCGAGACATTCATTTTAAACATATATTCTTTAGTGGCTTTTCTCTACACAATTTCAATTATGCAACTTCAGGTGTATTAATCATAATGAGATTTTGGTACACGTATCACTCATTTAAACTATGAGATACTCAATTAATTTAGAGCGATCCTTCAAAGATACTCAATTTCTATTTCAATATGAAACTTAACATCAATAATTCATAACAAGTATAAAAAATAAATAGAACTTTTATATAAACTATGAGAATAAAAATTTACCACAGGTATAATTAAAGTGTAAATTATGAAAATTTTAATTCACCATAGATATAACTGAGATGTAAACTATGTCAATAAACATAGAATTTTATCAAAATAATAATAATGAATATAATCTTTAATACTCACCTTGAATATTATAAATAATATATTGAAAAATTTACTTGAAGTAGAAGAACACTAATAGAATCAATAGTGAGTAAATTCCAATAAACTTACTTGACTTGTCTTGTGTAATCTTTGATAAAAAAATAGTAAGTAAATTTCAAAAAGAGGGGTCCACAGCCTTACACAACAACTTATCCAACTACCCGATGAAAACTTTGTCAAAGTCTTTATTGGGTAGTGTAGCCCACCAAAAGAATTGGATAGTGGCACATGCTGAGAGTGGGCCCGTGTATATATTTTTCTTGTGCTGTATTATTATATTAAAGTGCTACCGCCCGCCAGCAGAACATCAACAAAGTCCTACTTTCCCACCATACTGCTCCTACTCCCCTTGATCTTCTCATCCTCGTCTTTGTTTTTTATTCTCTCTATTTTTCCTTTCCTGTTAAATAAAACTTAAAACGGAAACAAAAAGGCACTAAAATTCGCTAAATATCCTTATCGAAATCAAACTTGGGTTTCCAACTTTTGTTGGAGATACCGGCCGTTAGAACAGATATAAACGCATGAATCCGTATCAAACTGACCAATGAGGATACCGTAATTAAAAGGCTGTAAGAATCATAGCAAATTACGGGATCGTAAACAGATTAATAATGAGAAAGCAAAATCAATGAGAGGTAGATATCTGGAGGGAGTCGTAGACGGGGTCACTGTGAACACCGAGGTCCTGTTTTGGGGTGGACCCTGCCGAACCAGGCAAGGACAACGCTGGACAGTCCTTGTTTCGAGTTCCTCTTCAAGGGACAAGAGCTAGTTTTCTCTATTACTGTTAGACCATGTTCTCTAGATCTGTATTTAGATCTGTTCCGAGGAGATCTGATCTCCATCATCAACGAGAGGACCAGTTTGGAGAGCGTTGGAGCTCACGTCAGCAAGGTCGATGATGGGGATCTACATTTGTAGCTGAAGGTTGCAGGTAGATCTACGTGAAAGAGAGAGAATCTGAAGAGGTTATAATTGGAGATTTCCTCACATAGCTTAGATCGTGCAACCGAGGCCAATGGAGTGGCGAGAGAGAGTAGAGGCCAATAGATGAAGATATGATCTAGGGTTATCAGAAATAAAGCGAAAGGGTGGAAACAATTGGACTTTTCCGCCGCCGAAGATTTGACCTCCTGGATCTTACCAGAAACGGTTCTTCTCTAAGAATCTCTACAATGACTTTCGTCATGCAATGGGCAGATCTCCATCAAGTGTCTCGAGTAGCTGTTGTTGGTCGCTTGAAGGAACTGCGACTTTCGGGTCCGATCTTCCTTCCACAGCAAGCTTCAAAATGTTCTCTGCCTTGTCTCAAGAATACTTTCTCAACGGACAATAGTTCCTTGTCCTCGCCAGCTTTTTTTTTTTTTTTTTCAGAAACGGTTATCGCATTGCTCAGATACTTTGCAATCTGATGAGCTTTTCGCACTCTGGCTCCATCCATGTGGTCATGAACCTATCGAGAGGCAAAGGTGGAGTGGACAGAGACGTCCGACTCTAATGTAGTTTTGGCCCGAATTCGTAGCCTTCTACCGTTTCCAGGCTTGGAGTTAAAACCACCTTCGTTGGCAAGCTTTCCAACCAAACCGAGTTGGAGGTCGAGCTGAGCTAATCGACTGGTGGACCGGTGACGAGCTTGGTCAGAGCAGTTATGGCTCGGACCTGCATCTCCAAAGCTGCATGTAATCGGTGGCTTCTTCCAGAAGGTTCGGGAATGAGATCTTCCAGCAACCGGGAACCAAACGGCTCAAAAGCCTTGCTTTTCTTTGCAGAGTTGATGAAAACTGGGTACGATCTGATAGATCCGAAACCAGCTAGAGTTCCGAACCTTAGGTTCCTGAGGTTCAAGTCATCGCCGACTTGTAGCCAGTTTCCGAAAAACCGGAGGAAGAGGCAGTGCAGAGAGATTTTCTCGCATCGTGCTGATAACGTGTTGTGAACTAAATGAAAAAGAGAGAAAGCTTCTAAGACAGAGAGAGAATGAGAGAGAGGTTCATATTGATCCGTAATCTGAACTTAGAAACACTCATATATATAGGGGTACAAAAGTCTTAATTGACGACTACGACCTGGTCAATTATGACAGCTAAATGTAGTTATACAATACAAGTTGGTTTATAACAGTTTCTATATTTTTAAGTCTTTAAATTTTGATTTTTCTAAAAAAAAATACAAAATCTCAAATCAATCTTAAAAAGGTACAAAAAACTGGATAAGGTGACAAGCTGAGTTTTACACCACCCAATAGAAAGAGAGAGGTCAATAGTCTCATGTACTTACATTAGATCCAGTTAGGAGTGGGCAAAAACCTCGACACTCCGACTCCGTCTGAATTTCGACAAGACATCGACTCCAACTCCTTTACTCGAAGTTGGAGTCAAAGTACACTTCTAGAGCAACTACCTCCTATGCATGTAGTCGAGTCTCAATAGATCTAGAAGATATTGATATGATTAAAAAGGAGAATGAGTTTATGAATGTTGAGATCAATCAACAACCACGACCTAGTAAAAAAATGTCATAGACATGAGAACATTTCACCAAAATTCCAGATAATCGTGAGAACCAGAATGCTTGATGCCACTACTATGGGCAACTATGTGGTTGTCATTCGAAGAAGCAATGCAGATTTGTATTAATAGAGCACATCTTACGGGCTACCAACGGTATAAGATACACAAAGGGTTGTGGCAACTGATTAGACAAAGTTGAGTTGCAAGACTTTTACAGCTACTGATGGCATGCAGATTAAGATTATGTCAATCTCTTAATACAGTGAGAAGCTATTGAGGGATATGCTTACAGAGATCAGCCACAGTTAATAAAGCAGGCTTCTGCAAATTTGTGTACATGATTGAGCCATAATTTCCCATGCCTTCACGGTATATGATGATGCCCGACTGTTTAAAGAGGCATGCCAAGAAGAAGGCAGAGATGCAGGAAATGCTTGTTGTTATTAGCCAGAGAGTGTCATTTTCGACTGATACATGGACCTCCATATAGAATATAGGCTACATGTGTATTACAACCCACTTTATTGACAATGAGTGGACGTTGTAGAAGCGAATTCTCGACTTTAAAGAAATTGTTGATCATAAGGGTTCATTCATTGGTAAGAAGATGGATGACTGGATGACTGTATAAAGGATTGAGGGATTAGAAAAGTACTTTGTATCATGGTTGACAATGCCAGTGCGAATGACATTGCTATTGATTGGTTCATGCAAAATATGACGGTAAAGGAGATATCATTCGTGAGTACCAGTTTATCCATGTTCGATATTGTGCTCATATTATTAACCTCATAATTTCTGAGGGGTTAAAGGACGTTGATGATTCCATTAATAAAGTCCAGAACCTTGTAAGATATGTGAGGGCTTCCCCCAAACGGCTCCACCAGTTTAACACAATAGTCGAATAGCTTGAGATCTCATCTTCCAATATGTTGCAACTGGACGTTCTGACTCAATGAAACTCTACATACATGACGTTGGATGTAAGTACCAAAATGGGTTTGAGTGGATGAAGGTCGAGAATAGAGGCATGAGGTATCCTTTGCTAGAGTTGGGGGAGAATGAGGCTCAATGCACCGGACACAATTGATTGGGCCAATACGGGTATTGTGTTCAATTTTTGAAGTTATTTTATGACATAACTATGAGATATCTAGGACAAAATATCCTACTGCTAACATGTACTTCCGAGGATCTTTCAGGGCTTTATGACCGCTAGCAACAAAGTTGTACTGATAGTGTGGGTTTGTTGAATGGTATAACTATAAAGATGAAATATAAATATAATAAATATTAGGAGAATATTGAGAAGATAAATAGATTATTATTTGTGGACGATCCTTGACTCCTAACATAAGTTGGCGATTGTAGAATTTTGGATTAGGGACATCCTTGGTGATGAGAATGATGGCCAGTTTAGTAGAGAACTTAAATGTGATATTGATGATTTATATAGTTAGTACAATAGTAGTGGTCACTCTTCAACCAAAGGTGCTAGCTCCTCACACTCGACCGACTCGACATATTCTTTAGATAACACACATGCACAGAGTTTAAATCTTTTTATGCTACGGTATCATCAAATCCATGTATCGAAGAATATTATGCAGTGTAAGTCTGAGGTTGAGTATTACTTTATGGAAGATGTCGAGGCACCTAGTGCAACATTCCAGACATTAACTTGGTAAAAGGTGAACTCTTGCAAGTTTCTAGTCCTTTCCCGAATAGCTAGGGATGTGCTAACCATTCCTATCACTACGATTGCCTCTAGGTTGATGTTTAGCACCAGAGATAGTGTCTTGGATGCTCATCGAGTTCATTGTCTCCTCGAGTTCATTGTCTCCGACCACTATCAGGACCCTTGTTTGTACACAAAACTGCTAAAGTTCAACGCCCATTGGAGTAGATATCGTTGATATTGAGAGCTATAGAATTGAATCATATAAGTTTATGATTTTAAATGATTACTTACATAATTTTAATGTTTTCATTATTTAACTTATAATTTATATGATTTTATAGATTAATTGTGGTTGACTAAGATGGCATTTTTGGAATGGAAAACCTCCTGACCTCTTTATTGGTGAGAAACTCAATATCTCATGCAAAACTCGCCAAAGTTAGAAGTAGAGATGAGTTCTATGTCATATTTTATGTCATGTATCACTTTGCTAATGGTTTAAAAGTCTATAATTAAATGACTTTTAAAAAGATAGTGTTTCTGATCAGTAAAACTTTATGCAAGAAATCACTATCAAGTCATCAACTCAAATGCATGGACTATCAGAACTGATGCAAGACTGTGTCTATTTGATTCAAATCTATGACATTATTTATATTTTGGTACTGTAAATTTAAATTTATTGTGAATTTGTAGGTTTAAATTTAAATTTATCATTTCCACACATTAAATCACTTGTTTTTGTATTGTACGTGATGTGCTCATCATATTTAAATTTTAACTTTTTTACTTATTTTTTACAATATTTTTATATTGGGTCATGGGCCCAGGCCCGATCTAATTAGGGCCATCAAGCCTGAAGCGGTGAAGCCCACTTCAACTCTAACACCAAACTTCGATAGGAGTTGAACTCCAACTCCAATTGAAGTTGGAGTGCATATTGATCTCTGATTCAAAGAGTCGGAAGTCGGATGTGGGCATTTTGACTTTGTTGAAGTCGGAGTCCATCCTTAGATCCAGTGACTATCCAATAAAACTCACTTTCACTTTTCCTCTGTTAAAGGCTAAGAACTCATCAGTCACAAACCTATCTCAGTTGCTTTCTCTCTCTCCTCGCTCTCAACAACCCCGATTCTTCCTAGTCTCTCTTTCTCTACCGGAAAACCTTCCAGCCAAGCTGTCAATCAAGTCTTCTAGAATCTTTTAGAAAGGAAATTAATAGAGTTTCAGCAATAGGATAACACTCTCGTGATGGTTTTTGTCAAATGTGTTAATTGTGCACAAATAGTCTCTATTTATAGACCATGAGACACTAGTTGACAAGGGGCACAACTATTGATAAGTGACAACTTTTTGACTAAATCAAATGTGAAAATGCGAAATGTAAGAGTTTGGCTAGGACTAGGTGACTAAAATGATAGACACAATCTTGTGTTGGAATTTATATTTTGGATGAATGTAAAATACTTTGAGTCTATCTAAAGCTTGTTTTGATTTTATCTAGAGTTTGTTAGTAAGTGTTTTAAATAATTCAAAACAGTTGAAGTCAAGTTCCAAGAGATTAATCTTATCCAGAAAAGAGTTTAAATGTGAAACTGCCATTGCTGAGAAAATAAGTGTCACAAGTGTCAACAAACCATTAGCAGAATCCTTTGTAACATAATCATTCCGTCATCAAAATTTCACTGTCTTACAAACTTCTTCCAAATAAGATAACGGAGCTATCCTATTAATTAGGATATGGAGTGATTCGGCCTTAGGGGTCATTGGAGAGTATTTTCCGAGTGCTTATGTGTGAGAAAATTCTCGAAATTTTCTAGTTGTTTTCTCTTGTTGAGTGTCATCATACTCCATGTTGGAGGTAGAGTAATCATGTTTCAGCCACTAGAGTTTCAATAGAAAAGCCAATATTTGAAGATCTTCAGAAGATCTGGGTACTACTGCAGTATAGACAAATGAGTCGTTTGTTGTGTCAAGTAAGATAGTCAATTGACAAAGATTTTGTAATTGGAACTTACTTGTAACAGATTTTTAAATAATAAAATTGACTTTTCTGAATTTGACTACTCCGTAGGGTTTTACTTTTAAAGAATTTTTTAAAGGTCTTCCCTTTGTTAACAATATTGGTGTTATACAATTAATTTATTTTATGTTGGTGTATTCTTATTATATAATTGCATGAGTGTCGACTAACCAATTTATTGATTGAATTAGTAGATCTTTGTATTACAATACAGTGATATTGAGGGAATTTCAATTGGCATCAGAGAGTGGTTCACTCATTCGAGTGTGATCCATGTTCCTGTAGATCATCTCGTCATCATTATTAGCTCCACCACACTTTGATGGGGAAAAATATGCTTATTAGAAAGTTCGTATAAGGGCTTTTCTCACGACTCTAGATGAACGTGTGTTGTATGCAGTTGAAAAATAATGGACTAAGTCCGAGACAACTCTGGATGCTTGGATTAGAGATGAGATCAACAATTGCAACTGGAATAGTAAATGACTTAATGCTATTTTCATAAATGTATATCCCAAAGAATTAAAAAGAATCTCTATGTACGAGATTACTAAAGAAGCCTGTGATATTTTGAAGGTCACACATGAAGGCACAATAATTATAAAACATTCGAAATTACAGATGTTAACCTCAAAATTTGAGGAAATTAAAATGCAGAAAGATGAGAGTTTTAATAATGTTTATACTAAACTTAATCTTAACAAGGAAATTTAGAAAATTTTTATTTAACAAGAAAGCTAGTGAAAAACAAAAATGAGGTAAGGAATTTATTACAAAGAAAAATGATACTAAAAAATAGAATAAAGAAAAATCTAAGAAAAAGGATAAAGTGAAGTATCATGAATGCTCCGAATATGGTCACATAAGAGTGGAGTGTCCAAATTTTAAGAAAAATAAGATAAAAGCACTGAATAATACATTTAGTGACAGTTCTGAATCTAAAATTTCTAGTTCATTATTGGATGATGAAAGTTCCTTTATGGCATTTATTACTATTGTTGAATATTTTCCTGAGATTATGCTAGCTAAATTTGAAAGTGAATTTGATGATAGTGACTCGGATATAACTCATGTTGATGCTGACCATAAGCTAAACATACAATAGGCTCGTAATGATTGATATGAAGAAGTGGTCAAGTTGAAAAAGATTAACAAGAAGTTGTACAATAAACTTACAATAGTGGAGGATATACAAAATAATCTTTTGGAGACACTAAAAATTCCTGAAGTTGAGATTTCGAGATTGAAGGCTCAAAATGATACACTAGACAAAGAATTGAAGAGTTTTTAAGATTGTCAACAAAAATCAGCAACTTACAAATTAGATGAGATGTTAAGTATACAAAAGTCCAGCTATGATCGTACTGGTTTGGGTATACAACTTCCCATGATAAAGATCCTCAAACCTCATCATCCGCTACCTCTATCTCTAAGAGTATCGTCTTTGTCAAATGAAGTCAAGTTGTGGATGCTCTAAAAGAATTCGCTTCAAAGTCAAACCATCTTGAAAAGCTACATGAAAGATCAACTTCAAAGAAGCTAAACAGATGTAAGTTTGAAAGGTAAGTTTATATCTATTTGTCATCATTGTGGTATTTCTGATCATATAAGGCCATATTGCTTTAATTTGAGTAAAGTGTAGAAAAATGGAGGTGTAAGAAAATCAAAGAAGAAGGCAAAGACTCTTGAAAATTAAGTTCAAGAATTAAGTCATCAAATAACCTCCATAAGCTTAAATTTAGGCGAATTATCTGAATTTTGCTTTTAGAACAAAGAAAAGATCATGTAAAGTGGTGATGATAAAAAGAATTGCTCCAAACTTAAAGCAAAATGGGTGATCAAAAAATATGTTGTATGCGTAGTTGCTCACACAACCCTTAAGTCGATGGACAATTACATTTGGTATATGGACAGTGCATGCTTGAGACATATGTCCAATGAAAAAATTTTGTTCAAGAAGATCAAGTTGAGTAATGGAGGCACCATGACCTTGGGAGATGGTAGCAAGTCCATTGTTGAAGGGAAAGAGAGTGTTGAAATACCTGGATTACCTATTCTTCATAATATTTTATTTGTTGATGATCTTAAAGCTAACTTACTAAGCATTAGTCAATTTTGTGATTATGATATTTTTGTGCAGTTTTCAATGATCAATGCAACATTTACAACAAAGCTGAAGAATGGATCTTGAAGAGCACTAGAACATCTGACGATTGCTATGTAGTCTCCTCAATATCCCAATTGTGTTGCCATAGAGTTCTATGGGATGAAGCCAAGCAATAGCACCAACGACTCGGTCATATTAATTTTAGAAACTTATCAAAACTCTCAAAAAGGGGAGTTGTTGCAAGTTTGCCAAAGTCTCCTAAAGTAAAAAAGATGGTTTGTAGACCATGCCAAGAGGGAAGAGTACAACACAAGAAAGTTTTATATATTCTTACATCTCGGCCACTTGAGCTACTTCACATGGATTTGATAGGTCCAACACAAACTGAAAGCTTGGGGGAAAAGAAGTCTATTATGGTCGTTGTGGATGATTTTTTTCATATTTACTTCGATCATCCTCTTAAGAGAAAAATCTGAAACATTTAACCTTGCCAAGAAACTGTTTAAGAGACTACAAATAGATAATGATCTTTCTATCTCTAGAATTTGTAGTGATCATGGTAATAAATTTGAGAATATTAATTTTTTCTCTTTTTGTGATGAACAGGATATTCACCAAGAGTTTTCTACTTCTATCACTCCTAAACAAAATGGAGTGGTTGAAAGGAAAAATAGGGCTATTCAAGAAATGGCACGAACCACGTTGAACAGCAAAAAAATGGCTTTATATTTTTTGGGAAAAACTGTAAACATGGCAAGTCACATCATAAATGGAGTTATTCTACAGCCCGTCACCAAACATACTTCTTATGGAATGTGGAAAAATAAAAAGCCCACTATCAAGTATTTTAGAGTATTCGATAGCAAATGCTCCATCTTGCGAGATTGTAAAAATTCACGTAAATTTGATAGCAAAAGTGATGAAGGGGTGTTCCTTGAATATTCATCTAATAGTAAGGCTTATAGAGTCTACAACCTATGGACAAAAACAGTCTTGAAATCTGTCGATATAGTTGTAGATAATGAGTTAGTCGAGACTATTAAAAAGGAACTTGAAAACTTAGAAGAGATAGGCCAAGCTATTGAAGAGTGTGCACAAGAGTAAAGTGATGAAAACCACATGGGACAAACTCCAAAATTCTTATTGTTTGAGCTAAAATATTGCATATTTTATATATATAAAACTAATGTATTTTAATTGCTTCATAACATTATTATTAATTTTAGATAAAAAAATTGTTAAAAAGTATAAAGTTGAGTTGTGATTTAAATTGGTTAATATCATGGTTTATTCTTAAATTTATAACCTCTAATTTAATTGAGCGATATTTCTTCACATGTATAATATATTTTTAATATTTTATTTTTTTCCTTTTTTTATTTGTTTTTAAACTCTGTGTGTGATTTCTTTTCCCTTTTTTTTTTCTCTACTGCTTGTGTTATTTGTTTTACTCATTTTTTACTGCTTTTAAATAAAAATTGCTCACTTTGACTCCTAACAAATGAAGAAAATGAAGTACTTCAAAAATCACATAGGACCACCAATTGAAGAGAAATATTAGGAAGCACAAGCACACACGACACTTGAAACATGCATGTTCACAAGGGACAAAAGACTTTCTGGCAAGACTTTTTGGTTGGGCACATTTTGGACGCATGCAAGGCTGCACCTTACAGCCTTTTGACTCTTCAATGGGAGCGGCTTCCTTCGGACATGAAATGAAAAAGAAAAAAAAGCTTTCGGCATGCAGGAAACGCAGGGGCTTTTTTTAGACGTTCTGTAGATGCTTTACACACGTAGGAAAAAGAGACGATCGATGGGATTGAGAAAAAGTCTGTTTATGGAAAGGGCTAGCTGTTTTTTCTGGATGGAACAAAAAGTAGAGGAGGGGCATTGGAACCAATATTTCTTGCAACTTTTCAGTTTGAACTCATATAGCACGCCTATAAAAAAAGGGCCTTTTATCATTTAGTGGGGGGAGAGCTCAATTCGAATTAGAATAGGAGTAGTGTAATTTAGTTTTCTCTCGGCTTTCTTTTATTTTTAAGAGAGCTCGGGCAGGAAGATGGAGATGGCACAGTTGAGTGATACCACTGTTATGGTTCACCATCCCTCCCCTGCTTATAGCCTCCTCTCCAGTTCTTGTTAATTTTGATTTGCTTATTTAACTTATGTCGTTTACTTTTCTAGCATTATACTGAGGTTAGAGGTAAAATATAATGATTTAGATATTGTTTCCAATCAACAATAGAGTTTATATTGTGAATTTGATCGATTGAATGGTTTTATTATTATAAATTTTGACTATCTATATATTTATCTTGATCCATTGTGATTTTCGAATATATTGGATGCTTGAAGAATTCATGATATTCAAATGAATTTGTAAATATTTTAATCATCAATTGTTTATGCTTAATCTTTAGTGATTAATTTTAACTTCTAAATCTTCCAATTAAATAGAATCATTATTTTAGTTTAATTGAAATAGATTAATCGGAGACAATATTCTACATTATTAGATGGATCCTTGAAACCGAAGTTGTTTTCCATATCTCTTTATTTTATTATTTTAGTTGTATTATGCTCCTTTCAAAATCTTCACCTTAGTAATTTTATCTTCCATTCATTATACATACTACCACTTTTATTTTCTCTTTGTAAATATCTTCCACCATTGTATGAGTTTGATTTTAAGCATACTTTCCTTGAGGAGATGATCTATGAATTTTATTCCTAATTATTACGTGACATCCTTTTGTATTTGGGATAGTCTTTGTGCTGCTTGTTTTGGAGCGAGTCACTCCTCCTCCATAGAACAAAGAACGCTCCTTAAGAGTTACACACAACCATTCAAGAGAGAACATTCTTGGTGAGCTGGATGAATGTATGAAATTTTGAAAAAGATTGCTAAATTAAGTTTCTTTCATGTGTTATTTGTCGCAGGTTGAACCCAAGAAAGTAGATGAAGCCTTAGATGATGAAAGTTGGGTCAATGTCATACACGAAGTACTTCATCAGTTCACAAGAAATGATGTTTGGGAGTTGGTACCTAGACCTGAAAATTACAACATTATTAGAACCAAGTAGATTTTCAAAAATAAGTCAGATAAACATGGAACCATTATAAGAAACAAGGCTAGGCTGGTTGCACAAGGCTACACACAAGTGGAAGAAATTGACTTTGATGAAACCTTTGCCCTAGTTGCTCGTTTCGCATAATTCTTGCCATTACTTGTCATCTAAATTTCAAGTTATATCAAATGGATATCAAGAGTGCATTTTCAAATGGCATTCTATAAGAAGAGGTATATGTTGAACAACTTAAAGATTTCATTAATCATCTCTATTATGTTCATGTTTACAAGTAGAAGAAAGCTCTCTATGGGCTTAAACAAGCACCTCGTGCTTGGTATGAAAGACTGACAGTTTATTTACTTGAACATGGCTTCACTAGAGGACAAGCTTATAGGACTCTCTTCATCAAAAGATCTAGCTATTCGGATGCGGATTGGGCTGGAAATGCTGATGATAGAAAGAGAACTCCGGGGGATGTTTCTATGTATGTGGAAATATTGTAACTTGGATGAGCAAAAAAAAAAAAAAATCAATTTCCTTGTCTACAGCTGAAGCTGAGTTTATAGCAATTGGAAGTTGTTGCACTCAACTGCTTTGGATGAAAAAGATACTTCAAGATTATGGGTTTTCTTAAGATACTATGACTATTTATTGTAATAACTCAAGTGCAGTTAGTATCTCCAAAAATCCTGTTCAGCACTCTTGGATCAAGTATATAGACATTAGACACCATTTTTATTAGAGACTTGGTTGAGTCCACTGAGCATCAATTGCTGACTTATTTACTAAACCATTAGATAGTTTAAGGTTTGAGTTTTTAAAAAAGAGTCATAGGTGTGTGTGACATTAAGTGATAAGCACACTTGCATTTTCTATTATTTTCTGCACATCATTAGTCTAGGACATGCATTTCACATATTTTTATTTTGCTTCATTTTACATTATTTTACATGATTTTGATTTGTTTTTCTGTTTTATTTTTGTTCAGTTGAGCAAAGTTCATGCTTGGTGTGCCAAGTCTTGAGTACTTGGGTCTTCACACTTCCTAAACTTGAAGCCGAAACATCTATCTATTTTTGTGCAATCTACAATGTGAGTGTAGATCCTATGACTCATTTTGCCAATATAAAACTCTAGTGCACTGTAAGGAACTTATTTTCCATATTATTTCATTATGTATGTTCTATAAAGTTGCATAGATTTTGTCTAAAGAGGGAGTTTATACCTTAAATTGACTAATAATACTTGAACTTAGTACTAAAAATCAAGAGGTATCTTCTTGCCGAACATAAAGATTTGATCCAAATAGAAAAAGTTGGTAGTTCACCATTGTGAAAAAAGGCCAAACACCATCTATCCCTTTAGTCCTTACAAAAAAAAATTATTACTCTATTCACTATGGAAAAAGATGAGCAATAAAATAGACATGTCAAGGGTTGAGCAACCATATGTTTAGAGAAGATATTCTTTCAAAGTATTTAGACCCTAGCATAAAATTTGACCTTTAAGGTGGGAGATAAACCACGTGGGAGTATTTATGCAAAATAAAATATATAAAGAAAAAGGAAAATAAAGTATATAAAAAAAATATAAAAATGAAATATTTCTTTATGGGAGTAAGTAACCTCACTCACACACCCACACAGACTTTGGTCATGATGAACAGACGGGGAGTTCACATTCATTTTACTTTGTTGCAAATGAGAGAGTGTATTTTTTATGTTGGTTGTGTGACTGATATTTATGCTTGGACATGTGATGCACTTAGGCAAGTGCTTTGACTTGATTGAATTTGATTTTCTTAAATTTTATTTTTGGCTCAATCTTAAGCTTTTATTATTTTGAGAATTTTGTGGTTTTGTTTTTGGTTTATTATTCTTTTGGCATTTTTTTACATAGGTACTTTTTTACATTTTTTGTTCATGAATATATGTCTAGGAGTCATATTAGTAAGGTCATTTTAAGTCCCAGTGGGACTCTGAGTCGTAGGCTCATGTGCGTGGTAAATTCACTTACTAAGTCTAAGACTTAGTTGGCCAGCACCATTGCCCCCAATAGTCAATCATCCACTCTCCCACATCTCTCACTCTGTGTGCCCTAGCAGAATACAAGTTACTACCTTTACTCGTGTTTTAGATCACTTCGTTACTTAGAAATCACATAGACATCATCCTCTAAGCGATTCTCGGTCACGATAAGTTCTCTTTTCTCCTCTTCCCTTTTTTCCTAGGGTTTGGTTCTCATCCATTTGAATTTAGTTTCGGGTTTACATGGGCATTTAGTGTTTCGGTTTGAATCTCTTGGTTTGGAGCTGTGAGTTGTCTTGCATGATGATTGGGTTCTGAGTTTCTTTTAAACTTTATGTATTAAGGATGGATTTTGGTGGGTAACGATATTATGCCTTTCCAATTTGATGGGTTGCCCACCAGGTGCTTGACCTTTTGTCTCTACTAAAAGTTTTAGGCATTTTGTCAAGTCTTTTTCATGCATTCATGCACATATCTCATCCTAATCATATTGCATTATAGAGTTGAGATCATTGGCCATTTTGGCCATGTCAAATAAAGGAGGATCATATTGCCTTTTACACGGCGTACATAGGTTTCATCTCTATTTCTTCTAATTATGACAGTATCACTGACTATTCACAGATGAAATTCAAGGACTGTGCCAAAAGGAAGTTCACAAATGTTCCAACACCCGAAAATTCTTCAAGTGAGGAAGAGCCTCCAATGGAGAAAGGGCTTCCTGCTACCACTCCTGCACCTCCACGGTTTGGTGCTGCATATGAGCGTTTCACTTCACCAAAAGCTTAAGTTGCATATAAAATTGTACACCCAAGAAGTGCATAATTTTCCTAGGTCGTGAACCCAAAAAACAAACCAGCAAGTCAACGACAAAAGCCGATGAAAATGCTATATAGTACTCAGCTACTAATGGAAGATACAGCTTGCAAACATAACCATAGAAGGTGGATACTGAATCTGGCATTAAACTATAATTATATTCTGCAATTAAAATAAAAAACTCCAAAGCATACTTTCCCTAGCATATCCTTGGGGGAATATAAGAAACATCGAACACTATCTAGCTTAGTTTGATTTTAGGCTGTCAACCTCCGATCTTAGCAACCTTTCTGTGCTCAATTTGGGCTGTTAATGGGCATTGCATCTCGGTCCAACTTATTGGAACCATCGTTGCACCTACAGGGAAACATCAAAAGTTGGGGGCATCATGCACAGATATTATAGGCTAAAGCACATGCTAGCTGAAAAAAAAAAAAACGGTTGCAAACAGGTATGCAATAATCATTGATGCCATGAATGTTTATACTTTCATCTAAAGAATCACACAATACATAAAAACAAAATTGTTCAACCAGGCTTGGTTCTCTACTACATCCAAACAGAAGCAAGTTGGTCAGTAGCTAGGATTATCAAAGTTTATATTCAAGTACAATTGTAGCTATTTCAGCTGGAAAGAGAACGAAGTATTTTATATAAATCATTGACGTTGCTGATAGAAGCAAAAACTGATTAAGATTGCCACAAAGAGACTCGTTGAAGGAGCAAAGGAAGGCTAGATGCCTACTAATAAACAAAATCCATGTGAACTCAAGCCGACAAATATGTCCAAAACATGTAAGTTTGAACAGACTCTCCCAAATACACTACAATTGCAAGATAATGCATTAAGGGCAAGTTGGGACAGGAGAGAAACAAATAATATATGATTCAATTGACCAGCCTAACAACAAATAGGTCCTGAGATCTATTAATGACTTGAAGCAACGGTTTAATCATATACATTTGGTTGTATTCGGTCCACAACCCAAAACTATGTAGGGGTATTAGAACTTACACTATGTCATACTTTGGGGTGAGCACCAACTTATTCAGAGTTGGATTCCCCTAAATCCGACTCCGACTTGTTTGGGCGGGGGGGAGTCAGTGGAGTCGGATTTGAGCTTTCAGGTTTTGATTTCTTTTTTTTAGATTTATATTTAGCTCATTTAAAAAAGAATTTTTTCGGGGCTTTCAAATATCAATTTTTTGAAAAAATTAAAAACTAAAACTAAATCATTTACTACTAATTTACTTCTATACTAATATCTAACTTATTTTCATACTAAACATATACTATAGTGTCTAATTACATGTTATCATACTAAAGTATTACATATTATTTTTAGTGTCTAATTACATGTTATTATACTATAGTATTACATGCTATTATATTATACTAGTGTAACTTATTTATAATTTATTTCTATACTAGTCTTATTTATAGTGTCTAATTACATGTTATTATACTTTAGTAAATTGGTATTATGTGTTATTAGCATATTATACTAGTGTCTAATTTATTTCTATACAAGACTTATACTATAGTGTTTAATTACATCTTATTATACTAATGTCTAACTTATTTCTAACTCAATTATATACTAGACTTTCTAGTGTCTAATTACATGTTATTATACTTTAGTAATTTAGTATTATGTATTATTAACTTATTATACTAGGCTTATTTAAATAATAGTGTCTAACTTATTTCTATATTGATTATGTATAGTAGTAAAACTATAATGTTTAGAAATACTAAACTATCATTAGTCTATTTATATTATAGTATAAGTATATTATTTTATAATAATTAGCTCATACTAGTATATTATTGAATTCAACTATACAAGTTCTAGTTATATAACTATATAATTATACTAATATATATGATAAATATATAGATAAATACATATTTTTATAACATATATACAATATTGGAGTTAGAGTCGGAGGGCAAAGTCAGAGTCGGATCAGGTTGGAGTTGGAGTCGGTCTAGCGACACCTCCAACTCCAACTTAAAAATTAAAAAAGAAATCCACTCTGACTCTATTTTGTTAGAGTCAGAGTGGAGCTGGAGTGGAGTCAGATTTTTGGATTTTTGCTCAACCCTAGTCATACTCATTATGCTTGCCATCGAACAGCTTACACATTATCTACACCCTGTTCACACAGATAAAAAGGCAGCAGAAAAAGGAAAAGGGAAAAAAAAAAAAAGGTAACCAGTGATAGTAACACATTCGGCAAAGCATGAGCAAAGCTAACGGTGTATTAGATGCTATACCACTATCCCAATTTGGTCACTGTCTATTTTCGCACACAATTCGTGCAATGCATGGCTATGGTGATGATTTCAAGACACAGTGGGTAATATTGCAGGTAAATTCATTGAAACAATAAATACAATGCAAGCAATAGCTGCTGGTTGAAAGGTCAACCAATATGCCCAGGGGAGTACCTAACTGAGTAAAGCTAATGTAGGGGCTAGGCTTGTACTACAGACCAGTGTTGGCGAAAGCATTAGGCACGCTTAAGCGCATATGCTGTCTAGAGTCTAGGCGCAAAGCACACCTGATTGAAGTAGCGCACTTCTTTAAAGTTGATGAAAATTCATATGATAAAAAGTGTTCAAAGAAGCAAGGTGGTAGTATGTTGAGCGTATTAAATCAATTTGTTAGATTATTAAGCAACATAAAAATCAAGTTCAACTAATTACATAAGATTTTTACAATTCTGTCATGCTTTACTAAATATACACACAATGATACTAAATATTCACAATAAATTAAAGTACATGGTTCAATAAAATACTAAAAAGGCCATGACCAAAAGCTCAAGCGTTGTGGGTATTGACTTCTAACATAAGCAATCAAATATCATTCCATCTAGAAAACCAACTTGAGCTATTATATCAGGTTCAAAGCATTTTTTAGAAGATCTTTATTAATGAGAGCAATGGCATAAACCAAGTCCAAAGCATATATTATTAATAGCAGTGTTCAAAGTATATACATCACATACGACAACATGTGGAGCAATGGTATGTAAACAATCCTTAATATCAACCAAATACTTGAGAATATTTGTTTTTATCATTTTCCGGATCTTGAACTGATATATATATATATATATATATATATATATATATATTTAAGTTCAAAAGCACGGTTTTGTAAATGTGCTTCACTTTTGGTAAGAGAAGTGCTTCAGCCTTGGAACTAAACACTTGAAGTGTGTTTTTACCAACACCGTTAAAAATTGATGACCAAATACAGTTGTTTTTTACACCAATGGCCACCAACGCACCATTTTTTCTAATTTTCAGTTGGCACCTTAAATTTATGTGCTAATTGTTCCCTAGTTCCACAATTTCTAAGAGTATCCCAAGTCAGCAAATGCAAAGTTACATCAAAGGAATGCACATGGGAATGTAAACTTTAAAAAGAAACAAAGTGTGAAAGAGGCAAAGATTTTAAATGATAGAATAAGAGATGAAGAGTAATAGATGGAAAGCCAAATAAAATAAATAAAATAGAGTTAGGTGAACAGTAGACTCTAACATTCTCTCTATCTGTACCTAGGGGTGTCAAATCGTGTTAACGGGTTGTGTTCGTGTCGTGTCAAAGCATATATATTATATTATATAGCTCAACCCTAACCCGATCCGTTAAGCTTATCGTGTCAAAATCTCATATCCTAACACGACCCATTAACATAACGGGTCGTGTCGTGTCAACCCGTTTTGACCTATTAGTGAATATTATGAAATATAACACGATACAATTCGACTAATTTCAAAATGTTTATGTAAATGAGTTGAATATGTCCGAAATTAACTAGTTTGACCTTATTAAATTTAGCATAATTTTATATAAATTTTAAAATCACAGTATTTATAAAAATTATAAAGCTAACTACAAGTCTAAAATTACAATTCAAACAATAAAAATATCGAAATTGAAATTCTAACAATTTTACTTTTAAGTATAAGGGTATAATTGTAATTTTAACTTTCTTAACGTGTTATAACGGGTTGACCGGTTATCAACCCGTTAAGCAATCGTATCTTAATGGGTCAACCCGTTTTGACCCAAACCCGTTATGACTAAATCCTAACCCGCTATTATCATGTCGTGTTCGTGTTGGATTAACGGGTCGTGTAACATATCGCCACCCCTATCTGTACTAGATAGAAATTGAAGTCCACCTGCAAGACGTGTTTTAAAAAATGGGCTCAATGGGTTTGCTGTATGCTAATTGGAGATGAAACAGTGTGAATTTAGATTTCTTAGAACAGCCATCCAAAGCTTTGAGTTCTCTTCACTGTTTCACCCCCAAGCCAATTTCTTTCTTCTTACCTGATACAGCACACCTTGATTCAGGCAAGGAGAAGTCAACTTTATTTTCTTTTTCACTTTGTTTTGTTTATTTGAAGAGACAGGCGTATTTCTGTAAACTTAGATTGGTTTAAGGTGTGTTAAAAAGGGGCCTGTGATCTTGAAGTAGAAACAGACTTTTTACTTGCAGTAAATTGGTTTCATCAACTGCAGAAACCTCCTTGAAGCTATATAGTGCATGTTTGGGATTGTGGTGGGAAATCTAGCTTTAACTTAGTAATTAGTTCTACTATTAAAAAATTATTTATTGTTTGGTAACTATATATTTAAAACACTTTCAAACATGTTACGTTTGTTTGGAAATAGATTAAAAAAGTGTATTCTGATGTAGAAATTATGATTATTTGAATTTTTAAAGATTATGACCATAGCCTTAAAAGTTTGAAAGTTGTAATTACTTGAAAATTATATGGGTATTTTCGTCCATTAACAGTCTTTTTAAAATTCGAATTACGTTCCGTATTATCTGGAAAAGTACGTTTGAGGAAAAGCATCAAAATTGGACGACAAAATGATGTTTTTCCTCAAACATACTTTTTAACTTATTTGAGATAAAAAGTGTTTTAATATGTAACACCCAAACAACCTAATTTTTCCATTAAAGAGCTTTTAAGACTATTTAAGCACTTTTTAAGACTCCTACTGCAACATCAAACAGGCCCATAGATATTTGGGAGGATATCCTTATACTTATATTGGCAACCAATGGCTCACTGGGAGGCTAATGGAGTAGCTGATGGACTTGCAAACCTTGGTGCAGCTGGTCACAACTTATCTTTCTCCTCAACTTGTCATCTAACTCATAATCTGTATGGTATTTTGATGGTTGGCAAAGCAGGTTTACCATATTTTAGATGGGGTTAATTTTCTATGTCATCCATCTGTTAATACTTTAGCTGTCTGATAGAATGAGGTTTTAAAGCTTTGTTTGGGATTTTTTTTTGTAACCCTGGGCTTTTTTTGTAATATGGTATTCCTCTGCCATACGTAAAGGCATGTCAATAAAATTGGGATACTGTCCTCTTCCTTTAAAAAAAAGATCGGGGCCTTTTCATCAAGTCTAATGGATAGAACATGACAGGGGGCTGACTACCATTGTGTCACAAGACTGTCCGCCATGCTCAAGTTCCTTCCTCCTTTTTAGTAAATTTATAAACAAATCCAGTGACTCTTGAGTGCATGACCTTGCCCTTCATCCCATTGTTAAGAACAGATAATGTTCTAATGAGCGCAGGTAATATTATTTGGGCTAGATCTTATCGAGTTCAATTTATAAGAAAACTAATATAAAACAAGAACAATATAATGCACTTGAATGTGAAAGGAGTGGAAAAACACACTATAATGGAAAAAGATGCATGAAAACTCTGATCAAAATATGGAAAAGCATATAACTGTACCATGAAATTGAAAATTCTACTCGTTTATAGTGCAAATAAAATCAAATTATTGTAAAATTCCAATAAATTCAAACAAACAAAAATTCTTAGTTGATTAAATTTTCATAAGAAAACATTAAAAAAAGCTTCTTACCTGCTGTACTCTCCGCAGACACAACACCCAATTCATTCTTTGCGGTTGATAGATAATAGGCCCGTGCATCTCCAAGGGATAGCTTATAAAAAAACTATCTTAAGGAGAACTCCCTTTTTCAAAATATCAATTTAAAAAGTCAATGGGAATTAAAAAATATACCGATGCAGGACTAACAAAAAAGACAGATTTCTAAGTTGCTACCAAGTACCAACTTCATTCAATTTTGCTCTTAGAAACTACATTGATGACTTAGAAGTTTCCCCCAAACAATGAACTAATAAGAATCTATCCATCATTGCCTAGAAAGAAAAATTGATAAGACTCACATTTAACAAAGTTCTCATGACTTTTCTTTTTATGGGTAAATTTAAATTTGATTGAATCAAAGTAAATAGGCATAGCACAAGTAAATAGGAAGTATACAACTGAGAACACCTAGTTACAAGTTAGGAGCTAGAAAATGATAAAAAATAAAAATAAAAAATAAAAAGGTCATGAAAGCTTGGCTCCATTGAAAATACTAGCAGAAGCCCAAAGAAATAAAGTGTGGAAAAGAAACTTCTAAGCTCATCCAGAGAGCGCTACCCATAAAGGAAGCATTCTCCATACATACAGCAATTTGGGGATTGCCCTAAAGGTCTTTCCAGCAAGCAAACAAGTCGACCACCCTCCTAGGCATCACCATTATAAGTCTGGTCCTGTTAAAGATCTCAGCCCATAACACCCTTGCCACCTCACAGTTAAGCAATAGATGATCCACAGATTCACCACTCTTCTGGCACATGTAGCACCAATCCATCACAATAAGTCCACACTTTCTCAAGTTGTCCATAATCAATATTTCCCAAGAGATGCAGTTCAACAAAGAAAGCAATTTTGGGAGACACCTTACTCAAATACACTTCCAGGGAAACAGAGTAGGGTTCTGACATGACAAAGCCTTATACAAAGATTGCCTAATGAACTTCCTATCCCCAATAACCATTCCAAGCATCCTGTCCTCCTCAATACTACCAGTGCTTGAGGTATACAAGAAGCTGAAAAAAGTCAGCAATACCTCCAATTTCCCAATCCTGGGCAGTTCTAAGAAAACATTCCATTGTGAACATCCACTATAGCTGTCCAAAAGATCCAACACCAAAGCCTCCTGATCAAGAACAATCCAGAAAAGGGAAGGAAACACAACCTTGAGGGCTGAATTACCGCACCAAGTATCACACCAAAATCTGACCTTGGATCCCTCTCCAACCGCAATTCTAATGCAACGAGCAAAAACCTCCCATCCATATTTAATATTCTTCCACAAACCAACACCATGTGCGCCCCTCACTTCATTGGACTTAGCAATAGCCCTCCACAAAGACCTCCCTTCCTGATGGTATTGCCATAACCATTACCCAAGAATTGCCTTATTAAAGATCCCCTGATTTTGAACCCCAACCCTCCACTTGAAACCGGGGAGTAGACCTTGTTCCAACTAACCAAGTGGAACCTAGCCTCCTCTCCAATTCCTCCCCACAAGAAAGCTCAAAAATCTTCTCAATCTGATTAGCCACACCTGCAGGGAAGGGATACAAAGACAGAAAATATGTGGGAAGATTAGAAAGAGTGCTCTTGATTAATGTGATTCATCCCCCTTTTGACAAGTACATCCTTTTCCAACCTCTCAACCTCCTCTCAGTCTTTGCCTTGAAAGTAGCCCCAAGACGAAGACCCATGTATTTCATAGGCAACGAGGCTGCCTTGCACAACCCAAAATACTTGCCAAGCCTCTAATGTTTCTTACTTCACCCACCCGCACCATCTTAGACTTCCCTAAATTCACCTTTAGGCCAGAGACTACTTCAAAACAGCAAGAGAACCCTCATTGACTAAATATAGCCAGGGTCCAAATCACAAAAAAGTAATGTGTCATATGCAAAAAGAAGATGGGAGACATTGATAAAACCGTTGTTAGTGCTTCTCACCGAGAAGCCTGAGAGAGAACCCCTCTCAATAGAAGCCTCCAACATCTGACTAAGCGTATCCATAGTAATCGCAAAGAGAAAGGGGGACAAAGGATTCCCTTGTCTCACTATGCGAGAGCTGTTGAAGAAACCAAGAGTGCCATTTACAAAAATGGAGAAAAGCAGATAGTGCTTATACAATGCTTGATCCACCTACACCATCTCTCCACAAAACCACACCTCCCAAGCAAGTAAAATAGGAAAGTTCAATTCACATGGTCATAAGCCTTTTCCATGTCCAGCTTGCATTAAATGCGGGGCACTCTAGTTTTGATTCTACTCTCCAAACAGTATAGAATTTTAAAATTCACACAAATTGCTTCTAGGTAAACTAAGCTTTGCTTTCAATGGTCCAAGCCAATTTCACTTCGCCTTCCTAGTCTAACTTTGCGCCTGCTAAGGTTTATTCCGCTATATTTTGCCACCAAGATAGATGAAATATGCCCTTAAACCTTTGACATGAATGCATTCCATCCTTGTATTTTCTTCTACTTCAAATCACCTAGTGACAAAGACATACTTTTTTTATCAAATGGCACAAACCGAAGAAAGGCCAAAAGAAAAAGAGGGCAGAAGGTTAAATTCATTTGGACAATTTTTTTGTATGATGCGAATCTTGAACTGTGCAAACACGACATTTCTTTTACCCAGTTAAATCCTTGACTTGTGTAATGCGCCTCCATCATACAGATAAGGTAAATCATTGGCTTTTCACCAATCAATTTTAAAAATGCACAAGTACATGTTTTTTCTAATCCACTAAATCTTTTTCTCATCCTTCTTGTCAAGTCAACCATGCCAGGACCCAATAGTTTACCCATGATCAGTATAAGGTCCAGTCTTTTTTGAAAAATAAAGTAGTTTAACTAATTGAAGAAGGAGAATATCTTAAAAATTTCAGTCTCAAATTCAAAAGATTTTTTTTTTTTTATAAAAGCCATTGAATGAATGATTTACCCCACCAAATCTCCACCCACACTCCCCTCTGCCTCACCAAAACAATGCATGTAAGGGTATTGGTGATGTTTCTTTTGCAAAATGCCCCAAATGAATATATTATTATAATTTTGTATAAGTGCTCCAAATAAATATTATAAATTAGATAAAACATTGAAATCGCTCATGGTATCAGAGGCCAACCAAGCATTAAGGATACCACAATAGCTTTGACAATGTCACCAGGCCGAAAGGACAAGTGCATATCCACTTTGTCAATCTCAGTCGCTCTTACATCTTGTTGCCTGCAAAGATAAAGAAAGAATGGGTGCAACAATAATCAAAGCTTGGTCTAAATGTCTATTGCATAGATCAATCAAGTACAACTTCCATATAGATTAGATTATACAGCGAAGCACAATAATATCAATGAAAATATTTGCTCTTGTATATGTCCCGTGTACTTGGGCTATGCATATTCCTTAACAATAAAAATTTTAGCCTCCAAAAATTGTTTGCACCCAAGAGGATTCAAACCTTAAACGTGGAGGGAGCATACCACCAAGACCAAGACCCTTACCACTTGAGCCTTGTCAATCGTGCTTAATTGTATTAGAGGTGCTGGTTCGTATTATTACAATTGCTGATTTGCTTTATTTATGGCCTTAATTAGCTATAGAAGGCAAGGTAAACAGAACTTGCTAAAATTGGATCCAATCTAGACAGTTGCATAGCAGGAAAACTGCTTAAATGGGACTGCTATGCAAACTGCCAACTCCATGTAGATAGGAACCATTGACCTAGCTGTAATTAAGGTAAAAGAGGCTTCTAGAACCCAAAGAGAGTATACTGGGCCTCCAATTAACATAGGAAATCCCTGAACAGCCAAGAATCTGCAGGCAATTAGGATGGCTGTCAGCTAATTCCTTTTTTTTTTTTTTTTAAATTATAAGTAAGAAGAAATATTATTAAATCATGAAAGTAGGCAAGACCCGAGTACACAGGGGGTATACAAAAGAGCCTAGATACAAGCTAAGAACTGCGAAAAACAGCGTAGAGATCATTGAAAGAAGTTCCATTCAGTACAATAGAAAAAGCCCAAACTAGCGAGGTATGATAAAAAAAAAAAAAAAAAGTCCCTAAACCCTTCCGGTGACTGCTCCTTCTCCTCAAAACAACGACTATTCCTTTCATTTCAAGTGCACCACATCAGGCAAAGAGGCACCATCTTCCAAATAGCCGCTATCTACCCCTTACCTAGGATTCTTCTCTAGCATGTTAATAACTATATCACCCTTCTAGGCATTGCCCATGCCACACCGAGCCTTGTGAAGATGTCATCCGATAAAACCTTAACTATTTCGCAATGAAGAAGTAGGTGATCCATTGACTCGCTGTCATGTTTGCACATGAAACACTAGTCTGTTAAGTAAAGGCTGTGCCTTCTCAGCTTATCGATAGTCAGAATTTTCACGTGGGACGCTAGCCAAACCAAAAGAAGCCACTTTTAGGGGAGCCTCTAGTCCTCTATATGCACTTCCAAGGGAATGCATTGGGAGAGTGTGCCGATAATACCTTGTAAAAGGAACAGACTGAGAAGCTCGTGTACACTGAAGATGACCAAGGCAAACGATCCTCTCCATCAGCATGGAGATTCAGCGCATGTAATGCTCTGTAAAAATCAGCAATATCTCCTAATTCCCAATCATGTGCCACTCTAGTGAATCTCACTGACCATTGGGTGGAGTTGGAGGAGAGGGCCATATTATCAGCAACTGCAACGTCCTTATCGAATGCGACCTGAAAAGAGACGGAAAAGTAACCCTCAAAGCAACCTTGCCACACCAAGTGTCGTGCCAAAATCTGACTTGTGTGTCCCTACCTGCCACAAACCCACGCCATAGGTCCCTCTTACTTCATTCGAACACCAACCTTCCTGCATGCTCCCATATTTAACGTCGATAATTTCCCTCCAAAGGGAATCTCTTTAGCTATTATACCACCATAAACATTTTCCTAGGAGGGCCTTGTCAAAAGTTCTCAAGTTGCGAACCCCAATACACCAGTAGACAAAGGTGTGCATACCTTTTCCCACTTGATCAAATGGAATTTTTTCACGTCCTCAAGACTGCCCCATAGGAAATCACAAAAGGTCTTCTCCAGTCTATGCGCCACACCTACAGACAAGGGGAATAAAGAGAGAATATATGTGGGTAGATTGGAGAGTGTGCTCTTAATAAGAGTGATTCTGCCACCTTTGGATAGGTGAAGTCTCTTCCAACCCGCTAGTTTGCACTCAATCTTCTCGACAATCTCATCCCACATTACCTTGGATTTATGAAGGAGTCCCAGAGGGAGATCAAGGTACTTCATAGGCAAGGATGACACCTTGCAGCCCAAAAAATCAGCCAAGTCACTTAAGTTATCAACCGCGCCAACTTGCACAATTTCAGATTTTGAAAGATTCACCTTGAGACCAAAGACGGCTTCAAAACAAAGCAAGAGGGCTCTCAGGGAGCGAATATGATCAAGATCTGGCTCACAAAAAATTAGCATGTCATCAGCAAAGAGTAGATGAGAGATTACCAAGAGTGGAGCCACCTACTGAGAAGCCCACGATGAAACCCCCATCCGCCATTCCATTCAACATTTTACTCAGCACATCCATTACTAAGATAAAAAGGAGAGGGCATAAAGGGTCCCCTTGCCTCAAACCCTGAGAGCTATTAAAGAAGCCTTCAGGAGTGCCATTAACCAAAACAAAGAATCTAACTGTAGTGATACAATGCTTCATCCATTGGCACCACCTTTCCCCAAAGTCGTACCTGCCAAGTATGTACATCAAGAAATCCCAATTTACATGATCAAAATCTTTCTCCATATCCAACTTGCATAAGATACCTAGAATGCTAGCTTTGACTCTACTTTCCAAACATTCATTAGCAATGAGGACCAAGTCAAGAATTTGCCTTTCTTTTACGAAGGCATTTTGGGACTTCGAGATGATCTTCCCCATTACTGAGCTCATCCGCTGGGCTAGCACTTTGGAGATGATTTTATAAACCCCACTCACCAAACTTATGGGGCGAAAATCTTGCAATTCCACTGACCTTGTCCTTTTTGGAATAAGGGCGATAAATGAAGCATTGAGGCTTTTCTCAAATTTCAAGAAAGAGTGAAATTCAAGAAACACCTTTATGATATCCTCCTTGACAATGTCCTAGCTAGCCTGAAAGAAAGCCATTATGAGACCATTTGGGTTTGGGGCCTTGTCTTTTTCCATCCCCTTTAGCACTTTAAACACCTCCTTGTCTTCAAATGGACTGTCCAACCAAACTGCACTTGGTGGATCAATAGAATAAAAAATCAGCCCAACGACCTTGGGCCACCAAGGGTGTTGCTCTTTGAGGAGCAGGTCATAAAAGTGTACAATGTGATCCTTTATGGCTACCATTTCTGATAGAATCCTCCCTTCGGAATGAAGAACCTCAATGGCATTGGTTCTTTGATGATAATTAGGTACATGATGGAAAACTTTTGTGCTCTTCTCCCCTTCCTTCAACCAAAGGGCACGAGCTTTTTGTCTCCAAGATATCTCCTCCATAAGAGTATTTTTTCCAATTCAGCTACTACAACCATTTTCCTTTCCTTTTCATCAGCCAATAGGGCCATAGTCACCTCTTTATCCTCAAATTGTTGTAGTTCCTGAAAAAAGTTATACCCTTGGTCATTTAGGTTCCCAAAGACTTCAATGTTCCATATCCTCAAGTCATTTTTCAAGGCTTTGAGTTTCCCGGCTAAGACGAAACTGGGAGTGCCCGAGATCTGATTGGAGAACCACCACGATATAATTTTATCCATGAACCCATCCACCTTCAACCATATATTCTCAAATTTGAAATATCTCCGCCCCTCATGAAGACCCCCACAGTCCAGCAAGAGTGGGAAGTGGTCTGAGCAAAGCCTGGGGAGGCATTTCTGGTATAGGGTGGGAAAGTGTGCCTCCTAGGAAGGAGAAACAATGAATCTCTCCAGCCTAGACCATGCCCTCTCATTTGACCAAGTGTAGTCACCCCCCACTAGCGGTAGGTCTATCAAGTCCAGCTCAAACAATAAAGCTGAAAAGCCAGCCACCCCGAGTTAGAAACCCTCGAGCTTGCACTCAAAAACCAAGTGATGTTGAAATTGCCTCCAATGCACCAAGGACCTTGCCACCAGCTACACCAACCAGTAATCTCATCCCAAAGAAGCTTCCTGCTGTTGTCATTGTTAAGTCCATAAACACCTACAAAACCCCGAAACCATCATCCAAATTAATGAAAGAACATGCAACCACAAACTCACCAATAAACTCCTCTACCAAATCAACAACTCTCTTGTCCCACATCGCTATAATGCCCCTTGATGCACCCTTTGAAGCAAGGCTAGTCCATCACACATACGAACAATTCCATAAACTTCTTATAATTTTCCTGTCAACGTACTTCAATTTAGTCTCCTGCAAACAAATAATGTCTGCCTTCCAATCCCGGATTAAGTTCTTCACTCTAAGGCGTTTGTTCGAGTTATTCAAACCCCGAACATTCCATGAAAGGATCTTGGGCTTCATGGATCACCTAGATTCACCCTGTCAATAATCCTCCCCCTGCTAGCGCTTTCTTCCCTTGATTCATAATTTATGGAACAAGATAGCCTCTTAAGCTCCCTTTCTCTTTTATTGGCAGATCTATTTAAGTGGGGTTGTCCTGCTACAATGGCTGTGAATAATGCTGTAAGTTGATCCTCAAAACCAACACAGGAGATCCATGCGCAATGCCAAATCTCTTCAACCTTCTTCAATACCCAATCTGACTATGGATCATACCGCAGAAAAGCTACAGGCAGAGAACAAATAGGACTGGGATCAACCTCAATGTCCCCCAATTCAGCAAAAGGCACAATGTCTCCATACGCTTTGCAAGCCAAGTAAGAATCAGACCCAATTGAAGGCTTACCATCAAAGAAAGCCTCCTTTTCAGAAACAATTTCCTCTTCTTCCTCAAATGTGCAAAGGACCCTGGAAGGGATCTCAGAAATTGCCATTGAGAGAGGACCCTTGGCAGAGTGTTTTGTGCCCATGATTGTTGCCGCCGTTGGAAAAAGATCCGGGGTCCTAGGGTGTTGGTGACGCTGGAGACCAGTGGGGGCTTTGAATGGGGGTTGACCAGCATGGGCTTCAACCATAGGGATCATGGAAGCTTCCTCCCGAGCCGAGAAGTGGTCCAAGTTGCAACCCAAGGGTGCGACTAGGAAGGACAACCCACTCTGTGTCGACATCGAGCCTTCAATGGCCTGAGAACAAACGACGGCATCATTCAGATCCAGCCCTATCAACGTCATAGCCACCGTGCCCTTTAGGTGAGCACTATTTGTGCCGAAAGGGTCGATGGGGGCCAGCGACATTATCTGTGGTGCCAGTGGGTTTATGGCACTCGAGCCTGAGGAGGAGGCTCAGGCCCAAGAGGGATCCTTTGCCCACCAGACAGGGTTGATGGGCCTAGTGGGCTTCCCGTTCATGGGCCTAGCCCTGGAAGGAAGGTCAAGTCCCTTCCTATGCAGGCCCGGTCCAGCGGCCTCTTCAAACTTCTCAACCTCTTCAGAATGAACAACCCCACTTCCTTAGCCAATTACCACACTTATGCCCAATCAACTTTCCTCATTAGAGCAAAAATTTCTTTTGAAAGACCTAACAGATGGCCTCTGACCTCCCACAGCACCCCTTTTACGTCGCCCAACATAGTACTTGCGGCAGAGGCTCCCCTACCACCCATGTCAGTCGTAGGTTTGCTAAAGAGGTTTCCTATGCTACCCCGCCTTTCTCCCTTTGCCTGGGTTCTGTCAGCCACCGTATTAGGAACACTTCTTGCCGACAAACTCAGTGCCGATGCATATGATGCCCCATTGAAGGGTGGAAAACTCTATTCCTCCAAGTCCCCAGCTGTCTCCCTTCTTGAACGGTGGCCAGCAACTTGCCCAGGTGGTAAGCAAAATCCTCTCAACCAGTGCCCTTCAAGCCTTCAGGAACCATTACCGATTCCTTCTTCTTTTCGTACCCGAGTTCTGTCAAGTGCAAGAAGCACCACCTAGCGTTTACGTGCCTTTGAATAGCAAAGACTCCATTTCCCATCCTCTTTTGCTTAAAGAAAGTATCACGTTGACGAGAGGCTAACCCTTCCTCCACCATCTGTACCACCCATGTAGCCAAAGCCCTGCTTATTACGATGGACGTGACCAATCTTCTGCTACATTTAGTGATTCAAATACTACTACCCCCCTCCAATGAGAAAGCAAAAGATTTTGCTTCCACCTTGAACTGCCTAACATACTCCATAGATGAAAACAAAATTGACTAAACAGATACCAAAAAATGAAATCACCTTGGAAACAGGTGACTCAACTCTGACAAGAAGCACCGGAGGTGAGGTTACGGGTGTGCATGAAAAAGTTGTGCGGAGAGAAAACTTACTTAGTTGGTCAGAGCCATGGAATCAAGGAGACTATCTTAGTTAGTTAGTTGTTGACGGAAAATCAATCTAAGTATTCCCTAAGTCTGATGCCTTCTCTGCCATTTTACCCTAATATTCTAATAAATAAATAAAGTCAATGAGAATCATAGGAGACTAACCTCCAAGTCCTCTGACCTTTTTGCAGCCACTTTCCTCATATTTTCATCACCAATTCAAGGTAGCAGCCATGAAAATTCTTCCCAGAATCTGCCACAGCCATAGGTAAGCAGGAACTTTCAAGTTTCAACACTCTTCTTCATAAAAAATTCAGAAAACAGCCACCAGCTGCCCTTTTATGCAGCTGTGCAGATTAGGAGCTTCAATTTTGAAGATCCTAAATTACAGTCCTCTTCTCTCCCTGGTGACACTGCTTCATAAGCAATTCAGACTATTCTACACTACAATGTTGAATGAATCATCCCTAATTTTTGTTTTCTTTTTTTATTTTTATTTTTTGCAGCAGTGAAGTCATTGCACTCACCTTGTGTTTTCCACCATTTTAACATCTTTTTCTTTTTTCTTTTTTTAATCGTTAAACAAAATTTTGTTGAAAATAAGAGTAGGCAAGAGACCAAGTACACAGGACGTATACAAGAGAATCACCTATGCATGATAATCTAAAGGCTTTGTTTTAAGTGCAACCTATAATTTTAATTGAAGGCAAGTGTCAGTAGGTATCCTCTCTAGAATTTCCAAATAACCTGTCTATTATAGGTCTAAATTGTTTCATACTACAAAAGTACGTAACACTCCTAACCTACGGGAGCAGCCACCTTGTATTGTATGTTAGGATTTGAGTGTGCCTAGTTTATCAAGTGATGGCCATATCTTAGACTGATAAAAAATAAATAAATAAAAAAATTTGTGCCTGCCACGGAAAGGGAACCAGGATCTTTTATTAGTAAACCTTACCCACGGGATGTAGGTTTGTGTTGGCCACTTAAGAGGTTAAAGAAAAAATGTTTGTGATATGTGTGAATATTATTTGAAAAGGAAACTTGCTTTAACCTATTTACTGTGTGATGGATCTATTTACTAAGTATTTGGTTCACTTTGCTTTTATATTTTAAATGTCATGAGTGAGGTTGAGGATGAGAATGCAAGCTAGAACTAGCAAAGGAGACCATGTCCTAGTCAATAAGTGTCCATCAAATAGTTTAGACTTTTATTTACGTTGGAACAAAGTGACATTGAGGATCTTTCCCAAAGATTCAGCTTTTGTATTCTTCTAAAAGTATCAGTAAGTTTTAATAAAATTTTCAGTTTACTTGGAGGTATTTGTGGACCTCTTATAGCCTGGCTCAATGTAATGTTATGAAAGTGAGATTTCTGACCCTATGGGAAGGGGTGCTACAATCAAGCTATAAGCTTCCATGCAAGTACACATACCTGATCATGAGAAATCAATAGCTTGCAAAAGTATGTGTGAACAAAATGAAGCATATAGATAAACACATTGTCCCTTAAAAGAAATAGGCGTTACATAAAAATCATAACCAGATAACTGATGAGGTAGAATCAGCAGTGGAAAGAAGAGAAATGGAAATGGACATGATTGTTTTCCCCAATACAAACCACAACAGAATTAAAACTACTCTTTAATTTAAAATCATTCATGCAATCTAGCACCTCTGAAAATGAAATTCCCAGTTAAACGCTTTGAGCCACATGTAGTTAGCCTCCGTTCCATTGGAATACCACCCAATTGAAAGAGATTCATTATGTAACACCCAAGGAAAGGCATTTTTCAAGCGCTAAAATCTCAAGTTTAGAATAAGGATAGGCTCCATTTGGTCCCCAGAAAGAACAAGGAGAATGGAAATTCAACTTACAAATCTTTATGTGTCTGAACTCATGACTCTAACCCTTAACAATAATGGCAAAAATCCAATTCTGGCTTTATGTTACCAAATATTTAATGAGTATAAAATAGTTTCATAAGGTTATCAAAACTTTATGTTATTATATTACTTATCAAAAAAAAAAGAAAAATATTCAAGATTATAACATTAAGAAGTTGGGTAGGGGCCCTCCTGAGCAGGAGGTTAAAAGGCTCCCTAGAGACCCCAATTTGGGCAAGAAAGGCATTGAAAGGAGACCCTACAGGTGGGTTGCTCCTGGCTGATCTGGTCCTTGTGAACAAGGCAGCGCAGTGAAGGTGACAAATTTGCTAGCGGAGATGTCTTTTACCTCGGGAATTAGTCGAGAACCAGAGCCTTATCTAGGGCAGTGAAAGTTCTCAGATACCTCGTCATCAAAAAAAGAAGTTGGGTAGGGTCAGCACCCCACTGTCACTCCACTGTAGAGGCTGAGGCAGCCTTCACACTTCCCATCGAGATAGAAAGGTAGAAATTAACTAATTACAAAAACCCAACAATAAAATTTTTAATACCATTCAGATCCACTCAGCAGATGCAGAATTCTTAAGACCAGAGACGATATTATCATCATGCAAGTAACGCCAATAAGTTATAAAGTTTAGTGAACCAATAGCAACTGATTCTATGAAACCCAGTTTTTATTTTATATGTATAAACCCAGTTGTTCAAGTAAGCCTATAGAATAAAAAGGCATGGAAGGAGCTAGCAATTTTTAAAAATTTACAAATGTAATTTAACTTTATTTCAGAAACAACAAGCCTAATATGCACTTAGATGAATCCTACTCTTCCCTCACTAAATAAATGTTTTACATATATAATTATGTTTAAAACATGATACACACCTAATTATGCCACTGAATTTTTCTCGAACAGACTTGGGACCAACACACATGATATCAGCTGAAGCCATCTTAGCCATCACTTTCGTAACCTACCATAATCAGGAAAACAATATGAGATTCGCACACACGTACGCGCACGCATGCTAGTGAACATAGTTCAGATAAACAAAGCAAGTTATTAATTATTAAACTTGATAGCAACAAGAAAGCACCTGACAAATAATGAAGCAGAGAGCTAGAAACATATATTCAGTGGCCACAATTTAAAGCATGTAGCCAAATTTGAAATACTTTTAAGGAAAGAAAAAAAAAGGCTTTAAGAGGATAATGAATATGACCAAAGAGTGAAACTTTGTCTTTATCTCTTACCTGAAAACTTAATAACATGATTCATTCTCTGATTATAAGACAACCAGAAGTTAATTTTTTTTTTTTTTTTTTTTTTTTACAGGTAAACCCCTAGGGGCTGGCTCAAGCAGTAAGGGCCTTGGTCAAGGAGGTATGCTCCCTTAAGGTCTAAAGTTCGAGCCCTTGGGTGCAAACAATTTTTAGGGGCTATCAAACTGGGGGTATTTCCCCTTGAATTACCGAATGTGCACTTGTAGGAAAGTCCTTATCAAGAGCTTGTGCATCCCCGGTATTAGTCGAGACTTTGTTCCAAGACACACAGCGCCAATCAAAATAAAAATTTATCAGTAATAATAGTCTTTATTAACAAGTGTGAAAGGGGGACAACCAGAAGATGAGTGGCATAACATATCGAGGGAGGCCCCAAATATGTCTATAAATAGATATGCATACAGATGTTATATTCTTGGAAGAACCTTTCAGCTCTTATACATATTATTAACATATGTGGATAATAATTGAAAATAATTTATCCACACATAATATTTTCAATTATTTTCAATTATTGTTTAATATTTCTTATAACATAAGTTCTCAAAAAGGAAATGCTTCACCTTACGACACGCCTATTCTTGAGTACTTTTGGACTTGCTTTCTCGTGAGCGGCAATAGATTTCTAACAATTCCTTTGTTCTTAACACCCCTTAATCGATGAATTAGTCATTTAACAGTCTTTGATGATTTCAATTCATAAACCATTAAGGATATATATCAACCAAATACTGGTATAATGATTGGCTTTCAGATACCAACATTACAATGGAAGGGTCTGCAAACAGGCCACTTACTCTGGCAATAACAATGGATCCCGGTTCTGGAACGGCACCATGGGCCTTGTGATCAGTTATTTCCACAGTGGGTCTCTGTAAATAATAAGGAACCAAGTCAACAACAAGAACCCAATAGAACAAGTGCGTATGAGATAAACTTCCACTGAGTTAAATTAGCAATTGAAGAGAAATATTAACTGTTTTCGTACATCCATGTGGGTTCTTTTTCCTCATGAATATTTTCTAAGCTCAAAACTCTGATTAATTGTTAAGACCACAGAGTTTGCACCAGCATAGAGACTCGGGGGGGCCAGCCCTTATCAGTTGGCATATGCTACCAGTCAGATTGTCACTTATTTAAAAACTCGAATCCTAGCTATAAAATATATAGTATTTATTACACAAATCGATCATTTAAAGAAAAATGAATGAGCAAAGAAGGTGGTACTTGTCACTAGTTAATAACACGGGCCACTATTGCAGATACGTTAGAATCTAAAAAGGTATGTTAGTTCAGTAATTAAATAATAATAATTAAATCCTACAATTGTGTTATGGGTACCACGACCGGCAAGACAATACATAAACCGAACAGAGGAAAGAGAGAGAGAGAGAGAGAGAGAGAGAGAGAGAGAGAGAGAGAGGGGGGGAGGAGGAGGAGGGGGGGGGGGGGGGGGGGGGCGCAAGAAAAGCTTTGTTTCGAATAACTGATTATGTTTCTCTGGCAAATGAAACACTTAAGTCAGTCCAGTCCAAAACATTCCCTAGGCTTTTGTTTTACAAATCATAAATTTCAATTACAATACAACTTTTGAATATGATAATTCACCTATTATTTCTTATTTTCATGTATACAGAGTCTTAAACTTCAAACTTACGCATCAATTCAGAAATTCAATTCCAAATCCGAGTATCTCCAAAATGTCCAACCAGTCGCTCAACTGATACAAATAATGAATACAAATTCTATGCCTAGTCGATTAAGGAAAAATAGCAATATGATATAAGTTTTCCAGCATTTCCAAAGATAATTCACGACTCTAAGCAGATTTTCCCACTGAACAGCCAAGTTGATACTTTTTTTAGCGTAGATAACAAAAACAGTACAAGTATAGAAATTTGTTGATGCAAGAGAAAAAGTACCTGGTCGGGGGAGTCGGGGGAAGGGGATAAGGCACGGCGGAAGCCGGTGAGTGAAGCGTAGACCAAGTTGTTGTGGGGCGCCAAGTAGGCACCTCTCCCTGCTCTCACATCGGATGCCTTCCCCAGCACTTCCCCAGGTGTCACCACCTCTCGCTCTCCCTCTTCTTTCATTCTCTCACTCTCTCTCTCTCTCTCTCTCTCTAAACAGGTTACAGCAGAAGCAGCAGCAGCAATAGAGGGTTCATTACTAACTAGACTTCTCTGTTCCAGATGCAATGGAGAAAGAGCAGTTAGAGCGGCGGGGAACCGGACGCTATGTCCTCTTGTTTGAAAAAAAAAAACCCCAACCAATAAAAAAATAGATATTGAGAT
Source organism: Carya illinoinensis (assembly GCF_018687715.1). Taxonomy (NCBI): domain Eukaryota; kingdom Viridiplantae; phylum Streptophyta; class Magnoliopsida; order Fagales; family Juglandaceae; genus Carya; species Carya illinoinensis. Next base: position 16,088,200 of record NC_056758.1, read on the forward strand.
TTTTCGTTTTAGGGTTCGGTTAAACAGTATTGTGCAACTTTCACCGTTTTAATCAAATAAAAAAGAAATTAAAAAAGAGAACTGCTATACAAAAACCGCGCACACCCCCACACCAAATTTTACTTGCCAACGTGACTTTTTTAAAATAATAAATAGAACTTAAACCCATTGTTTCTAAAGCAAACCCACCGTACGCTTTTTCTCTCTAAACTCATCGTTTTACTTATGATTTGATAGAAAGCAAACCCATCGTTTTTATTTTCAGAAAATCAGAAGAAGCTTATCAGAACTTTAGCTCTTCAAATGTTGGTTTTGATTTAGTTCACTTTCTTCGGCTAAGTATTGTGGATTATTGGATTTGGTTCTTTTTTCTTTTCGGTTTCCTTGTTTGATGTCTGAAAGTGAATAACGGGAAGTAAATGAAGGAAAGCAAATGTTGCACTGGGTCTCAATCTTTGTATGTTTGTCTAGAGATAGGGCTACTTCATGAAGTGGGAAGTAAATGGAGTAAACGATAACACAAACTTCACAGAGAGATTCTGCAGGATTTTGAGGGATGGTGTTGAGGGAGGATTTTTCTCAGATCTTGAGGGATGTCGACGGCATACAGGGATTTGACAGAGGGATTTTCTTTAGGGCACGCAAAGAACCCAATTTCTACAAATTCTAACAAATGTTTCGATCATCCCAATTTCTACAAACTTCTCACCGTGTTCTCTCCCCTATTTTACAAACACAACAGCTCTCTCTCTCTCTCATCTGCACATTCTCAATGATATAAAAAAATTATAGTTTATTTTGCTCTCTTCAAAACAAGAAAAATGGTGGATGTGTTAAAGAGGACTTTTTTCGCAGATGGAGGGAGAGAAGGAGGGAGGGGGGAGGGTAGAGAGGGAAGTGGATTTGGAGGGAGAGCAAAGAAGTCAGGAGGGGAGAGGGCAGATAGGAAAGTGGATTCGCAAGATTAGACCATTTTCACCTAAACCCAGTTTGCCACATCAGCTGGTGTGTGGAGTTGGAGAGGAGACCGGCTTTGGAGTAAATTTTTTCTTAATTATATTTCTCTCCCCAGCCAAGTTTCTCTCCAACGTTCTCATTGCTGCACCCAGAGTTGTTGCTTCGGCTCCACCCACCTCCCCTCCCTGCCAGCCACAACATTTATTTTTATTTATCTTTGTTTTTTTCTTTTTTTTTTCAATTTTTTTTTCGTTAGCATTGTTCAAATTTGTCGATTTGCTACTTTCCAACGACCTAGGGTGGACACATGCCCCTTCATTAGCTTCCCCAAGTGTCGATCGTCAAGCTGGCAAAAGAAATCTGCCCATACGTGTGGCGCATACGCCTCACGTGCAACTTATGCTACACGTGATCTTCACATGTTGCCGCACCTTGGAGAGCTCTCTACCACCACGTGCGACAATTTCAGGATCAATAGCATCGTATCTTCTAGATCCGACTGTTTTCTTCACTCCATATGTGGTGCGTGGCCTGCATGCATTGCCACCGCCAGTATCATCCCCTCGCCTGCGATTCATTATAGTTTTTGATTGCTACACTATCTTCCCGTTTTCCCTAACCAAGGATCGAGTAAGAGTGGATGTGACAGTTCCTTCCAGCTAATCCAAACCAACACATTGCAGCACACACACCCCTCTGTACTGCAACTTCTAACTGCAATTTTATAGTTTGTTCATCACACTATTTAAAAGTCGTCACCATGCAGTCTTCTCTTGTGGAAACTGGGTGGGAGCCAACCTTTTGGTTCCAATCACCCCTTTTATTCTTTCTTTTTTGTGTTGTAATGTGTATTGGTTTTGGGAAGACAGTAAAGGATTCTCACGCCATCAAACTTGTATCCGCTAGTTTATCTATAAATATCTTATTTGCTGAGGAAAAAAAAAAAACTACCTATTTTCAGTACACACTTGGATATTAAAATTTTCTATATTTTCCTTTTCTTAAATTTTCTCTCTCCGTCTTCTTTATTATTTTGGTTTGAAGAATTATATATTCAAATATTTATTATTTAACAATACTATTTTAACTTCTCTCCAAAGACTCAACCCTAGAAAAACCCCGTCTAGAGGAGGGTGGAGCTTCGACTCCTCCCTCCATCCTCCCATCTGATTAGACCAGAAAATGTATAGCCCTTTATTTTTCAGTTTTATATTTGTTTTTCCTTCCAAAGTATGGCGAAATGCCGATTTGTTATTTTTCGGAGCCAAGTGACCACCACGCGCCCCACCGCAGGATTCCCAGGCCACCGATATTTTAGATGGCCAAAGATTTTCGTCGAACGGAGCAACATGTGAGTCACATGCGCTGGTAAAGTGCGCAAGAGATCCAAGTGCCATTGCATTGAGAAGCTCATACTACCGCCACGCCCAGCATTTCTAGAGTCAAGGACCTTGGGTTTTTCAAACTCGACTGTTGCCACACTCCTAGTGTGGTGCATGTCCTTCACGCGCCACCACAATCTCTTCGTTTCATGTATTTTACTTTCCTTCAAGATGAAAAGGCGGATATACAGTTTCCTCATACACAGGAGGTGTCCTAGGCCGTATGGCTAGTTTCGAAGTCTACTAAAGTAGATCTAAGTTGTAATTCGTCATCTTCATATCCGACTTTATGTTTATTTTTATTTCCTTTTATTTAGGTAAAAATAAAAAAGAAATAGTCTATTGGATTTTTTGTCTATAGAGTGAAAGTCCTCTCCTTATCTGGATGGTGGGATATGAAATTTTTACTTTAGGCAAAGTGTCATCTCTCAGATAGCTTATCTGTAGAGAGTTACAGAAATTAAGATCATATCAGTCACAAAGGAATTTGTGTGTGAGTGGAGTCCCAAATGTGAGTAGTTGGCTTGCAATCTAGAAATTTTCCTACATGTATCATGTCAAAATTGTAACTTCGCTTTCATGAATGAATGAAGTCTAATTCTCTTTAAAAAAAAAAATACTATTTTAATGGGTACATATTTTTTTCCCTAGAGTCATATTTTTTGAAGTATATACAAAGAGAAATGACATTCGTAGTTGTGGAGTGCGCAAGCACCGTGTAATCCATTTGAAATAAATAAGCAAATATAAAAAATAAAAAAATAAAAACTAATTTTTTGAAAGTGGAGCCCACTCTTTTTTAAAAAGATTGCGTGACGCTTGCGTACTCCATGACTAAAATGGATATTTAGGGCCTTGAAGGAATAAGGCCATGTGTTGAAGGGCCCAAGTCTGAGATGTCGGGGCTAATCTACGGGATTGAGGATTGATGATATTGATATACATTGTATAATAGAGAATAGATAACACCTCTGATTGATCAATAAGGTGATCAATCCACTCAATTCAGAGAGTCTTCAAGATAAACTAGTCGTTATCACCATCATCACACTCCTATAAATAACACATAAAAGAAATGTATTCACTCACTCACAAACTTATATTGAGATCACTTCTCTGTAATTTAGGCATTGGAGTTCTACTAGACACCCCATACCGCCCTTTCATTTTGTTGCAAGTCATCCATGCAGTTTGTGGTATGGAACATGTCCTTAACAACGGCGTAGCATTACTAATATACAAAACACTCATTGATGATTCAAGTAATCAATTGAAATAATTTATCATTTGAATTGATATAGCACTGAACTTTTGAATGGTACAAAAGGTATTTATAATTTTATAGCACATTTGTCCAGTGTTTAAATTAAACAAGGAATCAAAACGTATAATAGCACATGAACTTTTGAATAACGAAGGAGGGGAGCACGACATTATTTTTTTTGGGTCAAACGTTCATCAAGAGTGATTCTTTACAAGGCCACTAAAGATCTTTAGTTAGAACATTCTCAATGGATATTATAAAATACATTTTTATATAAAATATAAACAATGTTGATCAAAACAGAATTCAATAGATGTTGTAAATGTAACCCCGCTACACCTAGAGAGTTGAAATACCGTTAACCCAAATAAAAAAATAAAAAGACGTAATTCATTCATCTCTCCTAAATTCTTTTTTTCCCCCGGCCTTTATCCTAATTTCGTTTCAGCCCGTCTTTGAAGTCATCTTCCATTGAAAATGAAATATCATCATATCCATCCTGCTTTGTCTCAGATCCATGCTCAAAGCAGCACCCCTGATTTCGCTCTGCATAGTCCTTTTCTTTTCTACAATCAACTTGATTATCAAATTTAGATATAAAGATATCATTGGTAGTTAGAGAAAATATTTGAAATAAATAAAAATTTTAAAAAGTATAATATTTAAATAATATATAGAAAAAATAGATAAACTGATATATAGTATATTGTAAGAGTTAATATGTAAAATAAAAAAAAAAATGAGTTTTTGTGATATATTTTAAATGATTAGATAAAGAAGTCATTGTGAATGATCTTATTTTGTTGATCCATCAGTATTCTCAAATGTATTTGGAGGATGTTTATCATGAATTTTTCTTTTATCTACATATTCAATTTGGGTTAAGACCTCCCAAGACACTTTGCCATTCTACTTGAAGTTAGTTAGTGCTAGATCTATATATATGTACACGGTGGAAGAAATATACCTCATGCTTAATCGTTGCAGTTGTTCCACTAGAGAATCTAACGTTCCATATTTCGTTGAATCTGAATTTTTTCTACATGATGGTTGATTGTACTAAGGACAAGTTTGGAGAGTGATAAGATGAAATGAGGATTTTATAAATAGTAGTAAGATAATTTGTAAATAGTAGTGAGATAGTTTGAATTAATGTTTTATGAGATTTTGATAAATGAGACAAAAATAGTTAAATAAAAAATATTATAAAGTTAAAATATTGTTTATATAAAGCTTTTTAATATTATCTTTATTTAGAAATTTTAAAAAGTTGAATTATTTTTTAATTTTTATTTAAAAATTTGAAAAAGTTGTAATGATTTGTTTGAAAAAGTTATATTGATTAATTTAAAAAACTTTGTAATGATTAGTTTAAAAGTATTTTGTTTTTGAATGATGTTTGAGAATGATATGAGATGAGATAAAATTGATTTTCTAAGTGCAGGTTATTAGACGTCATTGGCAAGAGTGCGAAACACGTCTACAACAAGTCCATGGGAAGCTAGGCAACAATAATATTTGAACTTAAAATAGTAAAAAACATTGATATATTAAAATATTTAATATTTGATTTTCATGTTATTTTGTCAAAAATAAAAAATAAAAAATTGAGGACTACTTATTACGTAAGCAAACAAATTGGTCTGCATTGCATTAAGACAATTTATAACTTGCTTGACTTGTGCTTGTTATGTAATCAATGTATTTTATTCTTTTAGCATATTTCGATATATCATTTTGTTTTCAAATTCATGATATTCCATCCACAAGAAATTTTGGACTTTTCAAATTACGATCCACATCTTGTGTCATAATATATATATATATATATATATATATAAGGTCTTCACTTATGAAAACATACAATTATTCAAGCCATACATTGGGACAAGAATAGTTATTACTATTGTTCGGGTTTTGTTGTTTCAGTTGACGCATCAGGACAAAACAACTTTTGACGACCATTATCATATTACTGTATACTTTTTAATATTTTTGTCACATGCAATTATAGAATGCACTATTAGGATACCTATAAAAGGAAGGGTATGTAGAGGGGGAAAGGCATTTTAAAATGATTATCTACATTATCATTTTGGTATAGACACTTATCTTGCAAGTACCCTCCAACTAGTGACATTAAACTCATAAAAGAAAATTTTATATACCATACTATCAACTTACTTGTATCTTACTAAATAAGATGTGACACATTTATTATTGCTGAATGATTTTTTTTTACTCAACTATTGAATAATCATTTATTGCATGTTTCTTTATCATCAAATGGTAATAAATGTACCACATCATATATAGTAGGATGTAAGTGAGATGATGATGTAGTGTATAACATTACTTTTATATAAAATAGAAAAAAATACACAACCTCTTACTATTCACACCACCTTCACACACTACATTTTTTCTAATTATTATTATTATTTTTATGAAAAATTTAAAATATAGATAATGAATAAAAGAATTCAATTAATTTAAGAAAAATAAACTAAAAAATTAAAAAAAAATTAAAAAATTTGAAAAAAATGTGGTATTTTTGAGGTTTTGAGAGGTTGAGGAGCCTTGCTTACTTAATGATTTTTTAGCAAACAAATTCTAATATTAATAATATTGCTCTGGTCAGTTGCATTTATGAATTTCGAAATACCTATCTAGACTTTTGTCTCTCACTTAAATTGGAACTCCAAAATCCATTTCGTCAACCAAAACAAGCTGTCAAAACTCAAGGATCTGTTAGTTTGCTTGGGGGTCAAGTTGGGTTTATGACTTTTAGTTTTAAATATGTTAACTTATATATATATATATATTTTAATAATTAAGAAAATAACTATTAATAAATTTTTATTTTTTTTCTTACTAGTTGTGGATATTTAAAAAAATACTTCAAAGAAAAAGAAAAAAATAACTTACACTGATATGCATATTTGACATACACATTTAGTGTACACCCTAATATTGTCCTTGCCAAAAATATGCTCGGTAACTTCAAAATGTTGGAAGATTTTCCGAGGAGTGGCTCTACAACCACTGACTCGAGACTAAAACAAGTGTAAATTTTATTTTATTTTATTTTTACTTTTTTTCTCATATATTTTTAAAATACTCATAAATATTTTTTTAAATAAAATAAAAGTCACAACATCAATAAAAATTACTTAATCGCTAAGTAAAAAAAAAAAAAATGGTATCGAGAGAAATGCTCAAGATGCTCCATTGAAGTTCTAAGCATTTCTCTTTTCCGAGATTTCCAGATGGGGGGCGTATTGGTCCAACACATACTTGTTCAATAAAAAAAAGTATTCAATGCCATACTATCTTGACAATAGTATATGTCTTTAATCAGTGTTTGTAAAGAAAACTTCATGTATTGAAAAATAAATAAATAGAACATTTTGTTGTAATGGGACCTACATATTTTTGAAAATCTGATATGCTCATATTCAATTTGAAAGCAGAAATGCTAAACCCACTGAGTAAATCTCCTAAGGCTTCCATCCTTACTGACGTGTCTACAGCCACGTGGCTCCTTCAATTACGAGAAAATCGAGCTAAAATTAAAAACAAAAAATGAAATCCTTTCGTAAATCTCCCTCCCTCCCAAATCAGAAACCCTAAAACTAATCTCATATCTCCTCCCTTCCTCCCGTTCATCCATCCCTCCCTCATTTTCGTCCACAACTCCACCCTCTCCCAAATCAGAAACACATTGACTCCCCAAGGCCTAGAGCGTCACCAATGAGCCACCGTCTCCTCCATCCCCCAGATTTGTGGTTGTAACCTCGTCGCTCCATCCCAAAGCTTGAAACCGAAGTCTCTCCAGTGTCCTCTTCCAAATTTGAAATCCTAAGAACTCTGTCGTCTCCCCTCTATTGGACTCCCCAAAGCCTGAGGCCAACCCCCTCACCACCAAGCCTACCATCGCTGATGGTTGAGACCGTGGTGTAGATCTCCATTTACGTCGTGGTTTGGGTTCCCTCACATAAAAACCAAGGTCATCACTCTATATCTATCTATTATGTAATTTCTTCTTTATTATAATTTTTCTTGCATGGATTGTCCCTTGAATTATTCTATGGATTTATGTTTTATAAGATATGACTCCTGCTCGATGTGAAAGCTAAATTGAGCCTAGAAAATCTAGCTGAAATGGAAAGTAGTTTATGAAATTGTCTGCTGAAATGGCCTTAGGATTATAGTAGTTTATAAATTTATAGAATGTATAGAAAGAGGATAAAAATAGTTTAGTTTTCTAAAATTGGATTAAAATTTAGGAAAGTATTCAACTCGTGGCATTGGCAATTTGGCATTTAGGAAGTTATAGAATGTATTTCAAGTGGAGAAAAATAGTTTAATTTAGGAAAGTATGAATCATAGAATATGTGTATTATATTACTGTTCAATCACTTTACATTAGAAGAAGAAGCAAAACAAGTGTATTTTTACTAAGAAAAAAGGAAGTGTATAGACTTTTTAACTTTTTATAGCGCAAATTTGGAGCCAACTTGGGCTAGCTTTTGGTCTTTGGAATTTGGTTTGGGAGTAACTTCATTTCAATCTATACAAAGTCAACCAGTTTGTAACCATGGATTCAATGCCATTGGGCGAGATTAGACATATTGTATGTGCTATGAGTTTTATAATGCATAAAATGCCACAGCCAGTGGCGGAGCCAGGAATTCATTCTGGGAGGGGGGGGGCAAACAAAACTAGAACAATATTTATAAAATATTTTTTATTGTACTTTTATAAAAAATTTTACGATTTATAATAATTTGATAGGAAGATTTTCAATAAAAATAAAATACATTTAATACAACTTATGTATTAAAAAAGTATTTGATATGTCAAGAAGAACATATCATTTTGAGTGTCATGTTGGAAAATTCTAGCACATGTCTTTAAATCTATTAGAAATTGCATGTGCTTGTCTCACTTCTGGATTGAGCACAATGTAGACAGAGTGGAGGAAGGGCCATAACACGCTTCTTTTTCACACTTTACAATACAAACTGCGTAGTCAAACTAAAATAATCAATAAAGTATATATGGGGAGTTGAATATGTTATCTACTATATAATCTTGAAAATGAGTGTTGTAGGAGACAAGGAGTTACACTGCAAACGTATAGCGGGGATAATTTAGATAATGCTTTGCAAATCAGCTATAAACAAACGTCTATGTGAGCACTTGCTATAAATTTCTTCATAATCAAATGAAGGGTTAATCTTCTACACTTGTAATCAATGCTGGCCTGCCGAGTTACTACTTTTAAGCACAAGATGACAGTCAGGAAGAACTGAATTGTATTAATAGACATAAAGCAGATTATGAAATAGCTAATATAAACTTTATATCTTGTATTCATGCATTTTTTCTTTTGAAAAAATATTAATGGGGTGTAATTGCTGGGTTGATAGTTCTGAAAATGTCATTGGGGGTGAAAGATTTTTGTAGTTCATATTGACACAATGTCTGAAGCACGTAGTAGCACTAGCATATCTTACGATCAAGAAACTCTCATAAAAATGAATATCTAGTATGTCATTGTGGTATTAAAGCATGTTGGCGAACTGCTCATATAGAGGATAATGAGGGGCGCCAATTTTTCGGTTGCTAAAACTTTGAGGTATGTTATTTGTTGGTACTCTTGTTTGCTAAAAAGTAATTGGTAATCTTGGTTTGCTAATATGTATTCTTTGATTTTGTAGGCTGGGCATTCTTCCAGGTTTTTTTTTGTTTGTTAATATGACCCAGAAATATTACTGTATGGTGAAAAGAGAGTCAACCAACTAAAAACTGAACTTTAAAAGATACAACTACTAATGGATATCGAAACAACTCGACATCGACTGGAAATAGAGACCGAGAGGCTCAAGAGAAAACTTGAGTGTCAGTTTAGTGATAGTAATTTCAATATTGTGGGTACTTTGTTTACGATTTTATTTTGGAAAATTCTGTGAAAATAATGTGACCAACTCCTTGAAGCCTGAAACAGTTCCTTCCAAAAGGAACTAGTGAATGTGGAACCACGATAAAAAATAATTGCTTTTGGTAAGCCATGAAGCTTAAAAAATTGTTTAAAAATAATGAAGCTACATGAGCAACTGTGGTAGTTGCTCATGGGTGTTTTAAAGGCATAAAGTGAGCATATTTAGATAATCTGTCTACCACCACCATGATGACAAAAAACCCTCTAGAAATAGGTAAACATTCCACAAAATCTATGGAAAGGTCAGTCCAAATTTGATCAAGAATTGGTAAAAGCTGCAAAAAACTTGTTGGAAGCACATTCTGAATCTTATTTCTCTGGCAAGTATCACACTCCCTAATAAACTGCTCGACATCATTTTTAAGACTAAGCCAAAAAAACTTAGCTCGAGCTCTATGTAGACACTTGTGAAAGCCAAAATATCTAGCAGCAGGAATAGTATGCAGATATCTCAGAATTTGTTGCTTCAAAGGAAGAGAATCAAGGACAAAAATATGTTCCTTCTTAAACAACAACCCATGCATGAGTTTAAATGAAGGAACAAAAGAAGGATCTTTTTGCAATGCAGCAAGTAGTTGCTGATCATTCTGATCTGCAGAATAAGCCAACTTCAAGTCTGAAATCCAAGTGGGAGTAGGGAAAGAAAGGGTTGCCGAGTCAGCAACTACATCAAGCTGGTCCCTTCTAGATAAGGCATCTACTACCCTATTTTCAATGGTGAACTCATATCCAAGTAGCTTGGATAGCCATTTCTACTGTGCTATAATCCTAATTTTCTGCTCAAGTAGATACTTAAGCTGTGATGATCAGCTCGAATGACAAAAACACTGCCCACAAGATAAGGCCACCATTTCTTAACAGCTAACACTAAGGCTAGCAATTCTTTTTCATAAGTAGAGAGAGTTAAGTTTTTTCCTTTCAAAGCTTGACTCAGAAAAGCTAAGGGCCTTTGGCTTTGCATCAAAACTACTCCTACTCTAGTGGCACAAGTATTACACTCAATAACAAAAGGCTTGCGAAAATCAGGAAGAACAAGAACTGGAGGACTCGTATCAACAAGCTTCAATTCATTAAAAGATGTTGTGGCAGAATCTGACCACACAAAAGCATCTTTCTTCAATAGGGCAGTTAAAGGGGCAACAATTAGACCATAACCCTTAATGAATTTTCTAAAATAGCCTGTCAAACCTAAAAACCCTCTTAAGACTTAAGAGTTTTAGGTATAGGCCAATTAAGCATGGGATCCAGGTTCTTAGGATCTGTTCTTACTCCCTCCTTAGAAATTAAGTGCCCCAAATATTCAATTTCCTGACATGCAAACTTGCACTTGGACTCCTTGGCATAAAGCTGATGCAAGCGCAATGTATCCAACACAATTGCTAGATGAGATAAATGAGAAGCCATATCCTTGCTGTAGACCAGAATGTCATCAAAGAAGACAATGACAAACAGTCTAAGAAAGGGCCTGAAAACCTCATTCATGAGGCCTTGAAAAGTGGAGGGGGCATTAATGAGACCAAAAGGCAGGACAAAGAACTCATAATACCCTTCATGAGTCCTAAATGCAGTTTTTGGAATATCCTCATCCCTCATGCGTATATGATGATACCCAGCTCTTAGATCTAACTTAGAAAAGAGTGTAGAACCTGAAAGTTCATCTAAGAGCTCATCCACAATAGGAATAGGGTATTTGTGCTTAATAGTAGCTTCATTTAAAACTTTATAATCAATGCACATGGGCCATGAACCATCAGACTTTCTGACAAGTAACATAGGAGAAGAAAAGGGTGATTGACTAGGCCTCACAACACCAGAATGCAAAAGTTCCATCACAATCTTTTCAATTTCAGCTTTTTGATAAAATAGATATTGATAGGGCCTAACACTGATAGGACAAGTCTCCTGTTTCAAATGAATCTTATGATCATGTGATCTATGGGGTGGTAACCCAGTAGGTTTTGCAAACACATCCCTATAATTTTGTAGCAACTAATGTACTTGTTCACCATGCTGAGAAGGAAGTTCAGTTATACTACAATCAGACAATTGTAAAAAAATGTCCTTCTTGCCATAAGTAGCCTCTTAAAGGGACTCACTATCATCAATCAACTCAGAGTGAGAAGCTGTTAGGCCCTGAAAGCAGATGTCTTTGCCACCATAATGAAATTTCATTTGTAATGCACCAAAGTCCCATAACACTGGCCCTAAATAGGATAGCTATTGGACACCCAACATAGCATCACAACCCCTTGAAGATAAGGTGAAAAAATCCACCAAAAAAGGAACCCTTTGAATCTGCACAGAAAATGCAGGACAACTCCTATTACTTTCAATAATTTCACCACTAGCTACTTTGAATTGAAGAGGTTGTCTCATTTGCATCATCAACTTACATCTAAATTCCACGGCAGTATCCCACAAAATTGTGAGTATTGCCAGTATCAATTAAGATCACCACTCTCTTTTTACCAAACTGGCCCTCCAACCTCATTGTTCTAGGGCCTGAAGCCCCTACAATAGATTGTAATGAAATAGAAGCTATTTCAGTCTCATCCTTAATCTCCCATTGCTGTAACATTAGCATTTAGGTCAATGCCCATCTCAATGGCCATATCAGGAACAAAGTCCATTCCTTCTATCAAGAATAGTTTTGGCTTAAGGCATCTATGGCCTTGGTGCCGCTTCTCATCACAAAAGTATCAAAGACCTTTCTTGCGCCTATCTTGCATTTGTGCATCAGAGAGTTTTGGAAGGGAATTTTAGCCAAGAGTTGTGTTTTTTGTGCTCCTAAAATAGAAGCAGACTGTCCAGATTTCAACAAATTAGGCTTTGAACTGAATTTACCAAAATCAGCAAAGGAACCCTTCCAAGACTTCCTAAGGCTGAATACATACTGTTCTTGGATCTTAGCCAAACCAAATGTATCATTTGATGTCACAGGCTTCAACAGTTTCACAAGAAGTCTAATATCATCACGCAAACCACTTAAAAAACAACTCGATTTATTTTTCTCAGAGATTCCTCGAATTCTATTTGAAAGGATCTCAAATTCTGTCTTATATTCAGTCATAGTACTGAACTGTTTCAGGCGAGTTAGATCCTCCATAGGATCATCACAAGGCGAAGAGCTAAACCTAATTTGGAGTGCTAGAAAAAAATCCTCCCAGGAATAAAACGTCTGTGTCTCAGTAACATCCTCAAATCACATAAGGGCTAGGACATCCAAGTGAAATGAAACTACAAAAATACGCTGGATAGGAGGAATCTGATAACATAAAAAATATCGATTCACACACGAAATGCATATAGAAGGATCATCTCCAGAAAAGCGAGGAAACTCCAGCTTAATTCCTCTAATAAGGCTTCTGTCATAGGTCTCACGATGAGAATTTTGCCCTGAGCCTTCGTAAAATTCAAGATTCGTTTGCACAATTGGAGGTTCATTATGATCGCCAGAAACATTACAAGAGATTCGTGAAATTTGTTGCAATAAATCCTGAAACTTCTTGTCATGTGCTTCGCATTCAACCTTCGCTGCTTCTTGTTGCTGCAACAACAATCCAATTGCATCCTCGATCTGCTTCTGTTGCTGATTCTATTGTTGTCGTAAGTGATTCATCGAGTTGACGATCTGTGCATACGAACATGTACCTTCTGCCATGACTGATTGCTAATACCAACTGTAATGAGCCCAAACACTGTAACAGACTGCTTCGAGAGAGTCACTCTCTAGAAATTAGGGTTAGAGGAAGAAAAAGAGTGAGAGAGAAGAATAAGGGGACTTTGAGTTGATCAAATTCTGGTTGAAGACCTTTCCCTCCAACTTCAACTGTATTTATAGTGAATGAAGACATACGAACGCATCGTTTTACCACGCAAAAGACTAATTCAACACTGAAAGAACAAAACGATGGCGTTTGACTTAATGAAAAAGAAAACATAGAAGGAAACATAAAACGACAATGTTCCACTAAAACACAACAACCACACACATACTAAAACGACTGCATATCAATCCTTCCCCTTTATAGCATAGCAACTAGCAACTACCTCCTTTCCCACACGTAACATCTCCAACTTTGCAGCTTGCCCTCTCTATGCTTCCACTCCAAGACCTTCATAGCCCATGACAAATTCCTAGTCATGCCTTCATTAACAAAAAAGAGTTGCATTGAAATATCCCATAAACAAAGTTAAAGATCCCATATACGTAAAAGGTGTGGAACGAAAAGAGGAAAAAGAACAAAGAACATTAAGCATTGAGATATCCTCTGTACAAAAACAAGTTGCACTGAAATACATTGGAGTTTTAAGCATTGAGACACTGATATCATCAAAAACAAAATTGAGCAAGTGAATGGGAAAGAAAGAAAAAAGAACCAAATATCTTGTACCCTCAGAAAACATGAACGCAGAAATGAGAAAACTAAACCAATCATTCTCATCTATTAAGATCAATTGGGTTCCTTCTTAAAGTGTGCAAAATTAACTATAAAAAAAGAAGAAGAAGAAGAAGAAGAAGAAAGAAGTTTAAAGACAGTGGGGGAGGCAACAATTTACCGTTCAGATTCCTGGTGAAGCGAGGCTGGATAGAGGGGAGCTGGAAGACGACATCGGAAATTGAGGGCTGCTAGGGCTCGAAGTGAAGGCTATTGCCGAACGGAGAGAGAGGTAGAGGGATTCTGTCGATATGGGTAAGGTCATCTTTGTGGATGAGAGGTATTTCTATTTCAAATCAATTTCCCCCCTCTCTTTTTTTTCACATTGCGTGACATGACAAGTGCTTTCAAGTTGTAAAACTCAAAACTAAATTAAGGACTAAAAAATCATGAATCACAAAGTATTTGAATATTTGTGAAGAAAACAACAATTTCATGTGCCCGCATTTTGTTAATAGATAATGATAGTTACAATCGTGATTATATAAATGTCATGCAATCATTTTTAAAAAAGTGAATAAATACAATACTTATATTAAAAAAAATTAATTTTTTAATAGTAGACCCACTCTTTTTTAAAGTGTCTGCACGATATTTGTACATTATACAACTGTATGCAGCATTACTCGGTTGGTAAACCTAGTCTCCTAAAACTTGTTTTGGAAATTGAGAAACTCCCATCTTGACCAAATTATCAGCTACAAGATTGTCTTCCCAAAACGTGTCTTGTAAACTAATGTGCAAAACATAACCAAAACCATGTACATTCTCCCAAGGATTATAAAATTTCATGGAGGTTTGTTCCTGATGCCGATTAAAGCATGTAGTTCACAACCAAGGAAGAATCAAATCAGTTATTGTCTTAGAAATACAATGAGAATTAATGACAATAATAGAAATCATGTAGCTTTGCATTAATGCTCTAATATAAAATGGCTCGAATGAGTGTTCAGAAACCTCCACTTTCCCCATTACTAGCTCTTCAAAAGCTAAAGGTGAAACAGACTTGAAAGGAAGAGTAGTCTGATCAAGGAATAAAGTTCATGTAACCATTGAGGGATCTTTTGTTACAGATCCACCACAAAACAAATAGCTCTTTGAAATCAATATTTAAGGGAAAACACTACTTCCCCAGAAAATTTCTATATTCAACCGAATTTCATATATATATATATATATATATATATATATTTTAACTTAATGATTAAAAAAGTGTTTTTAAATGAATTCCGATACGTTCTTTATACATATTTAATATTGTGAAAACCATGAGAGTCAAAATCCTATAATTATTTCGAAATATCATGTAGATCTATTTTATTTAATGTAAAACTTGCAATATTTGGATGTAAAAGGTTGTGAAATTTACACCTCGAAAAATGTTTAAATGCTATGTTTTTAATGAAGAAGTTAAATATGCTAAGATCAAGAATCTTATATGTTTGGAAAGAAGCTAGAGAAAGACTTTATAAACAAAAAATTTACACTAAAAATACTCTCATCCACAGGGCACAGAAATTTTATGTTTTTTCAAGAGACTGAATTGAAACCTCCTGTATCATAAAGTCATGGGCTAGCGTTCCTGTGAGATTCCTCGAAGCCTTTGGCATCAAAACATTGGCTCAATCAACGGCTGTAGAACAGAATTAAGCACAATGCCACAGCTCAAATGCATGGCTAATGGATCACAAAACCTTCGATTATAGAATGCGACATACTACAGTTCCTTTCCACTATCAGATGGACCTGTGCAAGTTCCCAGAAAAGTAGCTCTATCGTGGAATTGGTTAGCAAGAAATAACAGCTACATTTTGTATGACATTCAGAAAATATAAGTTTAACTTCTCTAAGCGGAATCTCAATGACATGATCTCTGAGCCCTCTAATGGTAAGTAACAAAAGCAAGGACTTCTTCACAATCCATCACAGGCTGTTACAGGACTCTTCGAAGCTCATCTGCCATTCCTTGCAAGAGAATAGGTTTCCGAATCACTCCACTCATTCCCACCTGTAGACATCTCTCCATCACATATTCCTCGGCACTAGCCGTTAAGGCTATAATTGAAGGCCAATTCTGGCTGCAGAGTTTCCGTATTCTTAGTGCCACCTCGAAACCATCCATTTCAGGCATATGAAGGTCCAAAAGAACAATTTTGAATGACTTTTCTGCAGTGGTAAGAGCAATTAGACATTCAAACCCAGATGAAACAGAAGTTACTTGACAACCTAGCTTCTCAAGCAGCTTCTTGGTAACCATCCTATTTACACCATCGTCATCAGCTAGTATAACCCGAAGGCCTCTGAACTGTGAGTTGGACACCGGCTCTGTGGAACGTCCCTGGGCAAATATAGCTCTTCCAAAAGATGGTCGGGTATGGAACCTGAGGACAAGTGTCATACTTTGTGCAACACCAATCACATTCGGAGATATCCATATATTACCTTGCATCATCTGCAGATATTTTTTTCACATAAATTAGGACTCTTGAACAACAAAGCTACAAATATATATATTTTTTTTGATAAACTAGCTACAAATAATACTTGAATGACACAAACCAAAATAGCAATTCCATCGCATCACAATTTTGGGACAAGCAAATGCATAATGAGGTCATAAATGTTCATGAGCTAAAAGAATGATGGTCAAAAGGTGGAGGCAAACTTTTCTAATAACATATTAAATGTAAAAAAATAAAATAAAAGAAGAAAACTATCCCATGATAAGCAACTTGTAAGGCTTAACATGTGTAAATGAAAAATAAGCAACTGTCATTTTAAAGCAAATTCTCCAAAAACTCCTTTTTTCCAACGTATATTTGGAGTGCATTAGAGTTTCAATGCCTCTAAATGGCATTTTAAATAAAATATATACAATAATATAGACAAGGATCTTACAGGTATTTCATTTAATCACATCACACCAAAAAAGTATGCATTTCTTAGGACATACACATTTCATAAGAACTCTGACCATCAGGCATTTGCCTCAAATTCTGAAAACCCTAAATTCATGAACTATAATATAACCAAAGAAAATTTCTTATGTGAGGATCAACTAGTAGCATGCCCTAAAGACGGGTGGGGGTGGAGATGGAGGTGAGGGTGTTGGTGCAAGAATGCCCGAAAGGAGTGGAAAGGCATGCAGGAGAGGCATTGCCGCATAAAAAAATAACCTCATATTTATAGATTCGTAATAGCCTTTACCCTTTTTTTTTTTGGGGGGGGGGGGGGGGGGGGGGGTGGGGAAATCCTCATATACATGCAGATACAATCTCAATGCTGCCAGAGCTCTTAGAAGAATAATTTTTTCCACATTTGAAGTGTTTTTATAACTTCCTTCCATTGAAAACCTATCACCAATAACCGTGAAGTTGATTTATAATAATAGCAAAACGGAGGCCTTTTCCTTTCCAGAAAAGTATGAATAACTTCATTTAAAAATGTAAAAAGGTGTGCACTCAAATATGTAGGAATGACTAGAGAGAACCTAAGAATAAGAATTCTTCAAAATTTAACAAATCACAATGGTAGACTGTCCAAAGCAAACCATTCGTACAAAAATCTTGAAAATATATCTTATCCAAAATCTTGTCTTGTTGAAACTTTGATTATTTCTTTCATGCCAAAAAGTCAGTCCTCCATATCAAAAACTTTTATGGTGAGCATTCACCTCTTCTAACAAAGAAGAAATTCACCCCATGGACCCCCAAAAGAAAGAAGACACAAACTGATAATAAGGTTCCCTAGTTCTTGCAAATGGACAACAAAATAAAAGGTAAGAAATTGTCTCACTGCTGAACTTACAGCTACACTTGTCTACTATAATAATCCTCCTTTTAATAAGGTCATCCGTCATCAACCTCTTTCCTAAACTGGCTTTCCAAACTGGAAAACCCCATGGTAACCTTAGCAACCCAGATAATTTCCAAGGGAAAATATTGAGGATTAAATACAAAAGCAGTCCTTAGGTTTTACACGATTATCTTTCTACTCGTCAAATTTTCAATTTTATACCCTTGCTCCTTGAGTTTGTAATTTTTTTACAATAACCCTCCATCAAATTCCATTGAGTAATTTAATGGAATCTGGCATTGCATACCAGATTGAAAAAAACTAATAGCAGAATATAAAAATCTTTTGAAAAATAAAAAATCAGATAACATGCATCATTTAAAAAACTAAATATAAAAATAAATCAAAACTGTCATAATTAAATTTTGAAAATTGAATTTAGAAACAAAGAAAATTCACGAAAAATAATATTCTTTAAATGGAAAAAAAAATCAAGTTATTAAAAAAATTCACCATGAGTACTCGTGCCATCCTGGATGAACGAACGGCTGCCAGGGGCAACTGGAAGCACCCATGGTAGCATTGTTTTTCTTTTTATTTTCTTTTTTTATTTTATTTATATATATTTTTAATCTCTAGGTGTTGGCTCATGTGGTAAGGCCTTAGTCTTAGCAGTATGCTTCCTTTAAGTCCAACCGTCCAAGGCTCAAATCCTTGGGTGCAGCAAACAATTTCAAAGAGCCACATCCCATCGCTGAAAAGTTTGATGATTTACATGACTCGTTTGATGGGGACACATTACATGGGTTTAGGTTTTAACCTGATAAGAGACATGTTGCATTTGCACGGACTTTGAGATTACACGTTATAAAATATATATATATTTTTTTGGAATTTAGATACTTTTGGATTTTAAAAACTACTTTTCTCTTTTCTATTTACTATAATGATATGACTGGTGGAAATGAAACTTCCATGTGTCAGCTTATCAAAAACTAACACGAATTATTGGCCTTGTGGTACATTGTGACGTTAAAAGCTTAATGGGTGATAGACAGGTTTAAAATTGCAAGTTTAATAAAAACCCATGGATGAAATGTGGAAAAGGGAAAAGGGGAAATCAAGTTTCCAGGAACTGATTCAACAATTAACCCCTTTTTTCTCCATGTGTGGCACACCACTTTAGGTTTTTGATGGAGGGTTCTTATTGAAAAAATTACAAATCAAAGGAGCAAAATGATAAGATTGGAAAAGCAGAGAAACAAGAACGTAATCGTGCAACATCCAAGGACTGTTTTATACTTAGACCAAATAATAATAATAAACCCTCTCTGTAATGCCCCAATGGAAAGCCCAAATCACATGACCTATACTCCAAAAGGACTAATCAATGATACAATTGGAGCCACATTGGAACATTATAAAGAACAAGAATGTGGGATCTCATACACCACCTACCTTATCCTTATCATATGGGGTATCACACTCAAAATTATAAGGATCTGCAACCAAAACATTGTTACGGCTTAACCTCCAAAACATTCTTCTTAGTTTCAACACAGGAATAGAGATTCTAATACAACTCAAGAAAGGATTCTAATTTCGTACCTTGAAGAATAGTCACAAATCAAGGATTTCAAGCTCGAACAACTCCATCCAAAACGACCATTTAAGAATCTACTAGAGCACCCTTTCACTTAGTTATATAAATAAATGAGGAAAGAGGTATTCCAAGGCAACCTCGCCACACTGCACTCCATGCCAAAATACCTCCCCACTGTCCAACCATAGATAATGTCCCCTAAGTCCCAAGACTTCATGCTTCACACCAATTAGACAACTCCAAAGTTTCTCCCCTTCTTTTCTATTCCACCATACCCACTTTCCTAACATTGTTAAATTGAAGATGTTTTACGCCCTTCCACCAATTTTAATGGGACTGCACCAATTCCAATCCACTAAGTGGATTTTGAACTCATTACCAAAACCCACCTTATAAGAAATCTCTTTATAGAATCCTCAATCTATTAGCTGCTACATGAGTAGGAATGGTAGAATGGAAAAGGAAGTAGAAGACTGATAGTGTACCCATTAATAATAGTAATTCTTCCCCATTAGATAAGTATAATTTCTTCCAACTCGTCGAACTTATTTCCATTCTTTCCATCACATGGTACCACACTGCATGAACCTTAAAAGAAGATCCCAGTGGCAATCAAAGATAAGCCATTGGCAAACAATCCACCAAACACTTCAGGCAGTCTAAAAGATCAAGCTAACCACTACTACCATCTCACTCTTACTCATATTAACCTTCAAAATACAACATAGCTTCAAAATCCAACAGAATAATTCCTATCTCTATTGATCAGGGCAGCATCATCAACAAGCATAGTGCAAGTGGGAGATCAATATTGAACTACCAGTATTAGCTCCAACCTAGAAACTAGATAAATCCATCAGGCATGGTTATTAATAGTATCCTGCTAAGAAATTCCATAACCAAGGAGCAAACTGAAGTTGGAAGGTAATGATGCATATGGGTAGACAGCATCAGAGCGTTAAAGAAATAATTGTCACCACCTTCAATCTAGATGATCTTGACATTCTGGACAATCAGCCTGAACGCATCTCATAAATGACACCTGGTTTTCAATGTCTCTAGTCACTGGCACAACAAGGATAACAGAGTAATGGCTTACGGATGCACTCTCACAAGAAAAGTACTCAGTTTACATCTTGACCATCTGACAAGCAACATCATGCTTGGGTTTTTAAAGAGGTTGTCATGAACTGTCTAAATTTTGTACATTGGTGCACACATATGGTTCCATTTGTGGCAAATTTCATGTGTTATAGTCTCATTTCTCCTCTAAGCGTACATGCTAGGATTTGAAGCCAATAGCATTCAGCGAGAAATAGGACACCAACCATTTTTGCATTTTTGGCCTGTAGGATGCAGAAAAAAAAAACTAAATATCTTGGATTCTCACAAATAGAGAGACCAATTACACTGGTAACTTCAGCTGTGGATGTGGAAAGAGCATAATGCTGACTAATGAGTTGGATTTTGACATTTTTTTGCATAACTTAAAGCTAGAACAGACTTGAAACATTTTATTAACTATTTGGTTGCAATTCCATCTTGTCAAAAACTGAAAATAACTATGACGCCTCTGAGCTGGAGTTACTGGTGAAACCAAATATGAATTGCAATGCAATGCGTTAGCTAATCCATCATCAAGACAGCTCACGGAACACATCATTTAAAGAAACTTTTGTGTTTTGAGTAGAAAAGTAGCAAGTTACCAAATTGGTTCGACTAAATACAACAATCAAAACTAGAAATAGTAAAAATCCATTTTTCGAGAAAGATTATGTGTCAACCCATGGGAAACAGTTCACTGTATTTAATACTGATCCACCAGAAGTCAACATTCTCTGTGTGAATATTCAAAATAGGTACAAAATGCAATGAATTGAAAGAGGGATCACTCATTTTGCCAAGGGTAAAATCAATCACTTGCAAAATGAAATCAATAAAGTACAACAATAGAAGAGAAAACTGATTTATAGACAAAAAAATATTAGAAAATACCTGCACGAGCTTTTTACAGATGCTGAAGCTCAGGCCCTCCTTAACTTCATTGCTGATGTGCCTCCTACTGGCATGATTTACTGCTGAGATTGATCCATCAGATTGGGAGCTTTGCTCACTAATCCCAATGTCAAACTTTATGTAATGCTCATCTGGCATGCTTGATCTCCACACTCCCAACGTTTTATCATCCTTCCCATCAATACCACTCTCCTGAGAAACCCGAAATATGACAGTTCCCTGTCCATTATAGACATTCAATAGATACCCAACCATGTACAAAATCACTTGAAAGGCCCTTCTCTCATCACCTATCACCTGATCAGGCAAAGAGATCTGAACATTAAAATCAAAACTAAAGCCTTTATACATACACAAGCACTTGGCAAGACAAGAAGCTTCCTTGATCATGGAATGTAGCCCAAAAGGCCGCATCTCTAATTGGAACCTTCCATTATCCTTTGTTGAA
Organism: Carya illinoinensis; assembly: GCF_018687715.1. Classification (NCBI taxonomy): domain Eukaryota; kingdom Viridiplantae; phylum Streptophyta; class Magnoliopsida; order Fagales; family Juglandaceae; genus Carya; species Carya illinoinensis. The sequence goes on from NC_056758.1 coordinate 16,110,111, forward strand.
ATCTCCATCACGTCATTTATCAAAGTTGAGAGAACATGGCCAATTTTCACCATTGTGTCAACAATAATCCTCTGTTCAAAGCTCATATTCTCCTCTTGAAACATTGAGAGCAGGCCTAAAATTGAATGCATGGGCCTCCTCATTCCATGACTCATCACCTTCTGAAAGGAGTTTCTTGCCTGACTTGCCATCATTGCATTCTTCTTAGCTTGTTGTAATGCCAGATTTTTCTCACCTAGCTGCTCGCTCATTAGTTGAGACTCTTCAAGCACTGCAGCATGAGACAGAGCCACAGCCACCTGGTCAGCGACAACATCCACTATCTGCATTTCATGATAACTCCAAACTCTAGAGTTTGCAGCAGGAAGAACCAAAACCAGTATAGCATAGCAAGTGTCAACCAGCTCTGGTGTGCCCCCTTTGAAATTTGAAACTTGAAGCATTGGCATCCGAATTGCAGCCACAGCACCTGACTCAGAAGATCCACGACTGCTTGCAGCCCCTAGTGCTGACTCAGGCCTCAGAATCCTCACTCCCTTGCTCCCTCTTATCTCTAAGACATCTGGGTCATTAATTGGGAGAGAAAGGTGGTAATTATTTGAAGAACTTGTTTTCAATTCATGGGTCAGGTTCATCTCTGTTCTGCTCTCATTTGGCATCCAAACTGCACAATTCTGCAAATCCAAAATCTTGGAAAGCTCAACCAGTGTGGTATATAGTATAGTATGCTTATCAAGCGACTTTCGGATTTCTCTGGTCAGCATTCGTACATGCCAACTTGCTTCCTTCTGTTTCTTCATCATCCCAACCTCTTGATCTAACTCAAATACATTTTGCCTCAAGAATAGCTCCCTCACTTTGACTTTGAGAAGAAGAGGGATCAGAGTCAACAGGGTAATTGCAGTTGCACATGAAACCAAAGCTGTGAGAAATTTGGCAATGGTGAGGGACAGCATCAACTGGAATGAGTGTTGGCGATAGTAAGTCCATCCATTGAGCAAATGAGTCAATCCACAAAGGACTATAAAGGCGATAAACTGAAGAAGTACCCATTTGAAAGGAAAGTTCGAGCAGCTAACAAAGTAAAGGAGCTCAACAGGGATCGAAAAATATGCAACTGCAATCAAGAAATCACTCACTTTCTGGCATTCTAAAATGCTATGGATGCCCCAAAAGCCCTCATCGTCGCAGTTACAATTAGTAAGGTCATTATCGATCGCAACAACAGAGAGAACGAGATAAGCAATCAACGATCCAAAAGCTAATGCTCTTAACATTGCAGCCAAGTCGTTGCTTCTTCAATCAAATTTTCCACCAGTTCTCATTCCCGCAATCCCTAACTCACCAAACTGCAATATCATGCATTCAACTAAAGCCCTCGAACCCCAATTCTGAATTGTGATCTCCTATAGCAGAACTCCTCGAGGAAACACTCGCACAACCCGTATCACCGAAGCTCATCTGCCATCCACAAATACTAAGCTAGTTTTGTTAAAAAGGTTGAATATCTATCCAATAGATCCAAAGATATCAGGCATCCATTTATTCTGATCCTCTAGTTTCCCAGAACAAAATGAGTTTTCATATTTTCCTATCAGTTTATATTTCCTATTAGTTTGGTAATGAAAAAAAAAATGTCTACTTCTGTCACTGACCCGCTAAAGAAGAATGCAGAAAAAGCAATGACTTCTACAACCCACATAACTGAACAGCCAATTGAGAGGAAAATGCAAAGATCGCCCAACTTCAATCTATCAAAACCATCTAAACAGAACAGAAAAAAAAATAGAGAAAAAATAGCTCAAAGCAAAAAACCTCGGGCCACAGGAGGCAAAACCAACTTCAAATCATATTCATAGTACGCAATTCCCACCACTTCCACTAACCAGTGGCCAATCTTCAAACCTCAGTTAACTGGCACAGAAAATGACCCCCAAGAAAACAAAGCAAAAATCCACCTAGAAATTACCTGGTTAAGTCAGATATTTCCTTGTACTTCCATTGAAGAAAAAACAAAAAGAGAGATTTTCCATACATCATCTAACAAACCCATGTCTCTCTCCCTGCACGTCTCCCTCACTTTGCAGCTTCCAAAGAAGTATTTGCAGCTGGGGGAGAGAGAGAGAGACAGAGCAACAAGGAGAATAATAAAACTTCGAGAAAGCCATAATTTGAAAAGCTCGGGGAGAGAGAGAGAGAGAGGTGGGAGTGGGACCCAAAGACCTTTACATGAAGAGAACCTAGACACTAAACGATCTCTCACTTTTGGCTCCCGGGTCCGCATTCCTCGTCAAGACCCACAAAACATTTGTTTATTTTTGTTATATTATTAAATTACTTACTTATCATCCTTCTTACATTCAAAGTCTTTTTTCTATTATTCTTAGGAAAACGAGTGTTATGATGTGAACCGAGAGTAGCCATGTCTTCGTTTTTCCACCGTCGCATCTTCTTCAACTCGTATATGATTTAGATCTACACGAGCAGTGGGCACTGGCATTTTTCATTTTTTCAAGGATTCCGTGTTCTGACACCCAAAACAAATTGTGTAGTTACAATGGTTCTATGTCCAATCCAACTTTTCGTGTCGAATTGTGGTATGGACGCTTTCGAGATACGGTTGTTGACTCACACGTGAAAAGTACTGTTAAAAGAGTGCATTCCAGCGTGCATTGTACAGCACATCTCTATCTATCTACCTATCTATCTATTTATTTATTTATTTATTTATTTTTAAATGCCAATCAAGTAGGAGCATAAAAAAGTTTATTTTTAGATCCAATACATCTTATTTATTTAGAAAAGTTCTGAAAAAAAAAAATACATATTAGTCGTTAAATTTTACAAAATTATCTTTTTGCTCCTTAAATTTTTAAATTTGTTTTTTTAATTCTTCATGACATAATCACATGTTAAATAAATAACCAACATAAAATTGTGAAATGTGTAAATATCATATAATTATTTTGAAAAATAATATAAATGATTATTAAAAATTAATTTATTTCATATAGATATCGTATTTACTCATTTTTTAAAAGAATTATGGAATACTTACGCATTTCACGACTGCAATTATAATTTTTCTTGTTAGTAAAATATACAATAATATAATAAAAATTACAAAAAAATTAATATTCAAACGAAATCAGTTTGGGCTGAGGCACGGAAATATCGCTCTCTTTAAAGAGATTCAAGCCCTCTGTAGTGTACAAAATCTCAAATTAACCGGTGTAACATAACTTCTCTTGATTTGACTCCTCCAAGATATAACAGTTTAACTGATTATCGTATAGTCTGAATCAACTCTGCACAAATATTTAAGCTCAAACTCTACTAAAAAAATACATTTCTTTTATCTAAAAATACTCTCAAAACATATTTGCATACAGCCCTTTTATTATTTTATGATATATCAAGATAACACTAAACTCAAAACCTCTAAACACATTAGACGGACGCTCCCAATATATAAAAAGCCAATCATGCATGTAAAAAAATAGCCGTTTGTACATACGGCATCTGGGCAATAAAAAAGATAAATAATAAAAAAGGACGTTGGCTATCATCAATGATGCTTAAAAAGGACGTTGGCCAATTAACGATTGTTGTTACTCGATTAACACAGACCAAAGGTAAGTAAAAACAACGGTTAAAATATTAATTAAAAAAAAATACCAACATTTCTTAATTATTATACATACTGATTCCACATCCTGTAGCTACAACGCGACCCCTAGACTGCTTGTAACATAACTTAACTTATCGTTGGTAGACTGACTACACCTTCATGTAAACGTTCTTTGCCAGTTTTCAGGTGGCTTACACACCCACCTGTCTCTTTGCATTGGTACCATGTAACTTTTATGACCATCCTCTAATGTTATAAGCATTCTTCCACATAACTTAGCTAAACTCAACAACCGTAGTGAATGCAAGTCAAATTCTCGTCTTAACTTTAAAATTCTACATTCACATTCATTGAGATTAGTAGCCGCTTTGTTCCTTATGCTCAGTGTCCATACAATATTTTTTTAAAAATTTATATATATATATATATATATTTTATTATTTTTTAAGTGAAGATTTCATCAATTTGCTTATTCACAATACATGGTTAGATAATGTAGCTGTACAGACTTTGTGCTGGGTCTGTAGAAGTGTGCATTTACGTCTTGTCCTTTTCAAATTGGTAATGGAAGTTTTTACATTTTTGAACAATGCTAAGGTGACTAAAAAATGTGCCTACCAAATGTGCACATTAGTATAAATGAGTTTTTTTTTTCTTTAATCATTTTTTTAAATATCCTTAACCATTAAAAAAAATAAAAAAAAATATAAATTTACTAAGAGTCACTTCTTTAACCATTAAGAAAAAAATAAAAAAAAGATATATGAATTAGCACAATTGATGTTCATATTTAATAGTCATCGTATCATTTTCCTACTTCATTTTGTATTGGATTAAGAGACTAATCTTAACCCGAATGGATAAAAAAAAAAGTTAAGGACAAAAAATGGACGTTTGAACGTATATTCCAAGACGCTTATCTCTAAATGACAACACCAGCACCACTGCCAGGAAAGCAGTGCAAACTTTCTTAAAAGGGTATCATTCATGAATATTGCTTGAATTCGCATTATCCAATAATCCATTTTTGATAGAGTTGGGAACGGAGTTTGGCTTCTATATAAATAAAAATAAAAATCCAAAGCAAATGGCCAATTGGTACTACTCTGAAAATGTAGTGCAATTTGCATATAGCTTACTACCTTATTTACCTTGGTGTAAACAAGGATTAGCCAGTTACCCATTATGAAATACACTTAAAAATAAATGCAATTATGCCTTGAGCAATGAAGACAGAAATATTTGATACGAAGTGCACAAGCATGCAATTTTGGGACAGGTGGCGCATACTATATAACAGCATCAGCTGATAGAGCTACGAGGTGCTGGGTAAACATAATATTATACATTTCTCTACCTCAAAACAGTGCTTTCTATCCCCAAAAGTAACCCCTAATCTGGAAGTTACTCGTAATCCCCGTTTTCGGGAGATTGGTGTCCTCCGTGCCCTGTTCTTCCTGCAAAATGAAACCATTCTATTTCACTCCATGCGTGTGTTTGGTTGTGTGTGATAGAGGGAAATGATACCTGTCAATTCGTAAACAGCAGCACTTCTAGCATCAAGACCTATCCTCCAATCTGCGGGCCGCGAAGTTGTCATCGGCATGCCCTGAATCAGGAAATGACTCCCTCCAATAGCTTGGGGCTCATCATTTCCCCTGACTGAATTTCTTCCAGAAGAGTCTATAGCTGAGCGAAAGCCAATACTTGATACTGCTGCCCCACCAACTGGTGATGGCATTTTGCTAGCAGAAGTATCACCCTTTACCCCCGCATTGATATCCTTCTTGGTGTCAAACAGAAATGTACCAACAATAACCTGTGGATGAAATTAAATAGTACGTCAAATAACAGATCCAACCTGCTAACTAAAACAAACAGAAAAAGGCCATGAACTTGGGGAAAGGAATCTTCTAACGTCTGATACATGGCAATGAACCATTTCAAAAACTTATCAACGTTCAAATCACCAAGATTGAGTGATCATATCAGCTAACCCACCCCAATCATGCCCTACGCACACAGTGTGTGTGTGTGAGTATAGTACCTGTACTGGGCCTGCAGCCCGTAGCGGTCCTCCAACTCCTCCTCCAATAATTTGGCCATCTGTACTAGATAGACAAACACTCAGCCCGCCAGTCCTCCCTCCAAGCTCAGTGCGCACATAAGATCCAGAGAGTGAAATAATCTCAAACCGACCCTAATATTGGGGTATTTTAGGAAACAATTATACATTGACAGATGAAGAAACCACACGTCAAGCTATCAAATTCTCTAGTGGAACAAAGGAATGAACCAGATGAAAATGCATAATTGTAGGTAACTAACAAACTAGTACCGAACAAGAATATCACCCCCCGAGACATTTAGGCACTTAAAAGAGAAAACTTCAAATCTTGTAAAAGCTGATATGATATGATTAACATGATAATAAAGAGGTGCATTTTCTTTTTTTAAAATTTTATAATAACGGTCTGTTTCCCAACCATTGACTGGGGTGATTCAGACATTCAACCAGCTGTTCTAGGCAACTGGAACCAAATAATTGGAAGATTTCTCTTAGTAAAAGGCGGTCTGAGAAATTTTTCAAATTGTATCCATCCATATTAATAGACCGAGAAATGATAGTTGCAGTAGTGAGTGCGCAAGCGCCATGCAATCACTTTGAAAAAAGTGAATAAATATGGGACCCACATGAAAAGAAATTAATTTTTTAATAGTGGAACCTATTCTTTTCAAAGCGACTGCACGACACTTGCACACTCCACGACTATATGTAGCATTAATCTTTTAGGATCTTCATATCTCTCATTTTCAGGATTTCATTTTCATTTTGCCTCACCAGATAGGCGGAAAGAAGAAAGGCATATTACTACATCATAGTTAAGTCCAAATTAAAAAGAAAAAAACACCTGCTAAATCAAAACTACTTAACATAAACACGATAAGAATAGACTGTAGGAATATTAACACTACGTAGAAAGGGGAAAATGCATTGTCTCCAAACAATGTCTGTGCCTTAGTTTAAACAAGCACTTAAAGTTTTTTTTTTTTTTTATAAGAAACAGGCACTTTAAAAATAGAGGGGGAAAAATTTCAGCAAAATGCCGACAGATTAAGCCTCATTTGAAATCCTATAACAGGTAGAATTAAATGAAACTTTCTACGGGGATATTCAAGTGTAGATGGGCTACACTTTAGGCATCACATTCATCACTCCAATCAAAAATATGTTTTGACAGCATAATAAAGCTTCACATCTTATAGTTTACATTTTAAGAAGTACTAATCTTGGACAACAATGTATTCTTAATGGCAAATAACTTTGTAGCATGGTATAGAATTAGTGTTAAATGTTATTACTGATCCTACATTCTCAATCCTACATTCTCAATTCATATTTTAGGCCTTTTTGTTTGAAACGTATATGCCTAAAAAGCATACGTACTTATAAGATTTTTCCTTGCGAAGCTAATAATTCTAAATTATCGACAAAGACCTTATTTTCAAAGAGTAATGCTAGATACAGTTGTGGAGTGCGTAAGCGCCGTACAATCCATTTGAAAAAGAGTGGGGTCTACTATTAAAAAATTCGTTTTTTCTTTTAATGTGGGTCCCGTATTTACTCTCTTTTTTTTTTTCAAAAGGATTGCACAACGTTTGCACACTCAAAACAGCAAATATCATTTCTCATTTTCAAAACTAAATTTGTTTAAATCAATCCATAAAGCTTGGGCACAATTTTCTATCATGATATTAGAGCTCTTGGCTAACGCCAGGCTCTATCTTGTGAAATATTTTACTTTTTTGTTCAATCCCTTTTTTTTATGTTGGGGAACCTCTCCAAGGTAGAGTCCGAAGGACCCACCCCTGCAGAGTAAACCCCGGTCCCGTGCACCACACCCTTGAAAGTTTCCCTACAAGGAACTAGTTAAATCGCTGGCTTTTCACAAAGAGGTATAGTCCCAAAAGATTGTTTGCACCCATGGGGTGTTGAACCTTGGACCTTAAGGGGAGTGATACCCCAAGACCAAGGCCTTCACCACTTGGGCCAACTCCTTGGGGTTACTTTTTTGTTCAATCCTTCCACTAGCTTTATCTCTTTCATAGAATCTTCATCATTGTTCAACCATATTTGTGCTTTTGGAGTATCTTTATTGGCTATAAGCCTCTTTTCATTGGGCTCTTTGTTAGCTCAATTGTTCTTTAAGGTTTATTGTGAGCATTGTTTAAGCTCCAAACCCATTTTTGGCCTTCTATTTTTGGTCCTATAGTTGAGTGAGACCATCTTTAGCCCATTGTTGGCTCAATTTTTCGGCCTATTGTTAGCCCTTTGCTGGCTTTGGCCTATTATCAACCCATTGTCGGCCACAACTCCAAATTTGATGTTCAAGCTGCAAGTAACTTCATTGTCACCACTGCCACTTTCATCATCTCATTGGTGATCAACAAATGGATATGAAGGCTACACTAAAATTTCAAACTTAAGATTTTAAAGTTTTTGAGAGAGGGTGTTAGAGAGAGGTTGATTTGATTTTTATCTTGATTTGGTTTTCATAATTTTAGTTATTTCATTACTTTATTTTCATATAAACAAGCTATTATTAACATTATTGTTTCCTTTCCTTTTATTAGAAAACCCTCAACCCCACAATTCTCCAGGAGGAGCTAAACCCAAAGCCAAACCTCTAGCCTCGAAAGGAGATGATCTTTTGGGTTGTAAGGCCAAAAGATTTCCTTTCAAATTGATAAATGAAATAAAGACAAAGCATATATGGATTATTGAGTTTTTTTTATATAGGTAATCAAGAAGTTTTATTCAATATATGGATTATTGAAAATAATTTCTATGCAGAAAACATAGGTGTAGGTTAAATTAGCATCCTCTATTATTCATACTTTATAGTGATTATTGACTAGTACATTTGATCTAGCCAAAAGACTGGGAAAGGCAAATTACAATTGCAAATTGCTAAAAGGCTTAGTCTTAGATTACACCTTTCATGAGTTCAATTTCAAGGAACTCAAATACTAAGCTCCGAGTGAAATGAATCGACTTTAACCAACATATTAATTATTAATATAAAAAGGACCTAGCCTTAAAGTATAAATGGCATTCAAAACGTTCTTTGGATTCACTAAATTTTTTTGTCTCAACTTTTGAATACTTCTATCAAATTTTCATGAACTTTTTCCGTATCTTTATTCTACCTATTAAAAAAAATATATCTATCTCAAGAGAGTATGGCCAGCAATTTGATGTCGAAACTTAACATTACCATGACGAAAAGATTAATTAATGAAATTCAAAAGGGAAATTTACATGCCAATAAAGCATTCACATATGCAAAATTAGTAGACATATGCAAAATTAGTAGAATATATAGTTGCTATGTAGAATAATATTGGAACCATACTCGGATATTGAGGCCAACTTAGCAAGTAAAAATGTTAAAGCCTAACGGGTGCATCTATGTGACTTCTTTCCACTTGCAGCCCACCAAGAATCTAATGCTAATTAGGGGCTAAGACAAAGTAGTGGCCAGCCATTTGCAATATGATGCTTTAAGTATATTGCCACCATGCAGATACAAACAATGCAATCATCAAATACTGATTCTATTGACCAGATAAAGAATAAGAATATTCTTTTTGCATCGAAATATAATTTATATATATGTATATAATAGAAGATGTTTTCCAGCACAATATACCTCATTAAAAACAATTGACTGTAGGTAACTGGAAAACTACGTGGAATTGCAAGAGTTATGAAAATTAAGCCCCGTGCCTTTTTTTGAGAATGGGCAATTTTGAAGTTGTTTACAGAAAGCAATTATAATTCATATGTTTAAAGCCCAAGAAAAAATTACAAACATGCCATATTTCACTACTAACTTGAATTTACCAGTCCAAATCTAATGGTCCAATAGAGCCATGATTTAATCAAGGCCAGGATCTGAGATAGCACACATAAGGAAAAACAATTCCCACATTTACTTACAAGCTTGAATTTCAGTTTGAGACTTTACTGATCTAATTCAACACCAAGCTCATTTTTCACACACAATCTTGTTGTGCTACCTACCCCAGAAGAAGCCCAACCATGGGTTCTATTAGGCCTTGTTTGGAAATAATCTCATCCCAAAATCCTCAATTTCATCTCATCTCATCTCCTTCCCAAACATAATTCAAATACAAAATTTTCAAACTAATAATTACAACTTTTTCAAATTAATCATTACAACTTTTCCAAACTTTCAAACAAAAAATAAAAAACAATTCAACTTTTTCAAATCCCCAAACAAAAATAATATTATAAAACTATATTCTAATAATATTTTTTATTCAACTTTTTTTCTCTCATTTCCCAAAACTCAAAAAATACTCAACTCAAATTATCTCACTACTATTCATAAACTATCTTACTACTATACACAAAATTCTCATCTCATCTCACTCCCCAAACGAGCCCTAAGTGTGTGTGTTTGTGTCAAATGAACTTTGACCTTTTTTTTTTCAATCACATCATGCCATATTAAAGCAAACAAAAAGTCACCATATAATGGGCCAACGACAACCAAACTCTGTTAAGGATACACAAGATTTTAAAACATTTATTCTTGATACTCCTAGAAGTTTTTTCTCCCAAAATCTGCATTCTGGAAATTCCCATTTGATTAAAGAAAAGAGTACCTCATACGCAATGTTGCCCCCAGAAGTTGCTGGCTGTCGAAGTGAAGCATTAGAGATCGAACCAGATGCAGATAAAATACATAGTTCACGCTTGCTTTGTTGCATGAACAACATAATTTTCTGGCCCACATCCTAGTGAATGCATCCATACTTTGTGTTAGGTGATAAACACTCAAATATCATCCATCTTAACTAATAAAGTAAACAAATCAGTATCCGACAAGCAAGGTAAGGACAGCCATCAAGGATAGATATACATCAGATAGAAAGATGTAAGCACGTGAAAATCTCAAAAAAGGAAAAATAAAAAGGTGGAAACCAAGCATGTTAACTTATTCATCATCTGCGAGGGGGAAGTCAACAAAAAACTCCACATTCAACGAGGACATTTGCAGTTTTGAGATAGAAATGTCTAAAAACATCTTCATCCATGAAATCAAACTCATTGGAGCTGCTACAAAGTATTTTCAGTTGGATCTGGCTTCCGTTGCTTTCATTTTTTACTGGTCCATGCATGATGCTCATGAAAAAGGCAAAACAAGTGGGGCCCCCCAATATCCAAATTATGCATGGCCCAAACAAAATCAAAGGAATTATTAGTTTAAAAGGATCGAAGCTGTACACTATTGAATAAATATGAGATAAATTTATTGTTAGAAAAAGAGACTTCAATATATTCAAATTAATTCCTTTTCATAGCTACTGGGTGATTCATTGGCAATATGGACTGAATATAGTATTCAATGCCCCTTGACAAAAAATTTATTCCACAAGGCACTAGCTATCTCACAACGAAGAAAATTGTGGTCGACAAATTTCCTGCTCTTTATGCACATACAACACCAATTTGCCATGCTAATATGACATTTCTTTAGACTATCCATGGTGAGGATGCTCTCCAGGAAGGTTGTCTAAGCCAAAACAAAAATCTGCTTTGTTGGTGCTTAGGCCACTAAAGACTCTTCCATTGAAAGGGATCACTATAATAAGAGATAAAGACCATATGGAAAGATCGAATGCTGAACTTCCCTTACTTGGGAGGGGCTTAAAGAATCTTATCCACACCTTCAAACGTAATCTAGTAGAGTATAAGAGATTGAAGAACTAAATGAAGGCATGGACTTGCTAGTCGCGAGCTGATCTAAAAAAACTAACCTTCCAATGAGTGCCATTGGAGAAAACTACAATAAATCAGCCACTGACCACTCTTGCACATGTGCAATACATATACCTCTAGGAGAACTTCCTTGAGAGTCCTGTCAGCATACTATAAATCGTGTTAAAATCTAGTCCCAGAGCCATCACCCACCTCAAGTCAAGTATTACCAGAAAAAATTCCATATCCTTTTCTGATACTTTTACATAGCCCCACCCTGTGCCAGCCATGTACCTCATTTGTACACCAACCAAACCAAGCACAACCAAATTTTGAAGCTATTGTGGCTTTCCACAACAACTACCCAATGGAATAATTTTGTACTCTTATCGCCCTCCTCTAGCCACAAAGCCCTGGACAAGTCTCCAACTCACCACCTCCAAAAGGATGATCCTTTCCAGCGCAGTCAAGACCTCAGGCCTTCTCAACCTCTCAAACTCGAATTAGGCTATCTTCTTCAATAATATCAAGCCTCGTAGCTCATCCATAAGGAGACATCATCTACCCAACATGGCCAACCACCTCCTCATTTGATTTTCTAAGATCTAGCTTCAAGGCTCGCAGTTCACTGGCCATAACAAATCTAGGAGGTCCTTGAAACTCATATGACAACCACCATTGTTTCACCTCCAGTGTAACTCACTCAGATTTTAGCCACATGTTGTTAAACTTGAAGTGCAGTTTACTCCAAACGACATCCTCGAATCAAGCAATAATGGAAATGATCCAAGAGTGTTTATGGCATTAGGCCATGAGGGGAGAGGCATGATGGAGCACAAATGAGATTAGCACATCTTTGGGGATGGGGGAGTGGAAAAGCATCAGGAAAGGATGGGACAATTTCTCTCCATGTAGTAGATTTGATGTGAGGCATGGGTCTAAGATTAGTTTTTGGCATGATTTGTGATTCAGGCATTAGCCTTTGAAGACAACTTTCCCAGCATTGTTCAGAATCTCCTGCTGTAAAGAGGGGTTGGTAGCAGAACTTTTACAAATCTCTAAAATATAGACACCAATGGAACATTACTTCCATTAGATGTACTTAACTTTTTATCGCTGAAAGAGAAAAACAGTAAATCACATGTGGCATCGTTTACTTAACCTTCAGTAATGACCACAGACGTTCACCCAATTATGGCATCATTAGAGATACAAATAATTGGACATGGAGATGATATCTTCATTATTTGGTTATTTTTACTCTACCAGGCTGAGAAGTGGTGTAGCAGATACGTAATTCGGGTTCATTCCAAAATACAGACCTTCGTAGTCAACTCCTTTTACTAAACTCTCACCCCCCAAGATGGCCCTTTGTTTCCTTGGAAGATTGTTTGGAGAAACAAGGCAGCGTCAAAGGATAGCATTCTTTGTTTTGGTTGGCAGCATTGGAGAAGCTCTTAACAGTGAGTAATTTGAGGAAGAGGAATGTTGTAGTAATAGGATGCTACTGTATGTGTACGTGAGGTGAACAAAGTGTGGACCATTCTCTTCTTCACTGCATGTGGCTTGAGACATACACATTAAAGTTTCGTACTTTTAGATTGTTAAAGTCATGCCTTAGTGGGTGATGGATTTGATAGCTAGTTGGAGACGTTCCCTCACGAGCCCCAACAACTTGGAAGCATTTGATGGTTCCATTATGTCTGATGTGGTGTATTTGGTGGCAATGTAATGCTCATACATTCGAATGCTGTGAGGACAGTGTTAGATTTAAGAGCCATTATGATTTCTAAATAATTTTTAATTTTTTCAGGGATTATTAGGGACTTTGTTTTCGTGTTCTTTTTCTTTAACCCGCTAGTTAGGTGTCTCCAACTATATAAATCCTCTTGTGTACTTGAGTTGTGGCACTTTGTGATTTAAACAAAATTAACTTACTCATAGAAAAAGACTTATGTACAAAAACAATCTATGGGTTAGGTTTCTCCGTTAAAGTTCCATTAATTGATCTCACGGTAATGCTAACATGCATGCCATGTGTCTGTTTTTGGACAAGTGGCGTGCAACATGGATAACAAGCAAACTCAAAACAAATGCTTAAAAAATCAAGTTTTCATGATGTATAAATAAATATTTATTTAATAAAATTCAAATAATATAAATAAAAATAAATGTCGAAAATAAATTTGAAAATAGTGTAAAACATAAAAAACATATAAAAATAGATCTAAAACTCAAAAGAACATTAAACCAAAATAGAAAACCAATATAAACTAGAAAAAAATAAAAAAAATACAAACATAAGTGTCACTTGGGTGACCAACCCAGGACCTAACTGGGTTTGTTGACCCTGGCAGACGCCTAGGTTAGCCCACCCAGAAATTGTAAAACTCAGGAAGCAAAACAATGAAATCGAAAATCTAATAACCAAAAAGATAATCATACAAACTGCAGATTATTTTTATACCCATCCCAAAGAAGAAACGTCAATAAAAAGAATGACAATAGCCCATTGATCAGGTCACAAAATAAAAAGCCATGAAATGCCTATCAAGAATCAAAGACATTTGGATACACAAACAGAGTTTAACCCATTAAAGATCACTTTCAGTGATCGACTTCTTTCACCGTAATCACCAAGGATGGTGGCTCAATGATCCTTGGGTTAATCCCAGATAGTTTGGCATGTATTAGGTCCATGGTTTGCATCTGAATATGGATTCACCTTACACTATTGGTATTAGCTGCCTAAGGATTTATTGAATTCCCTAGTGAGGCTGGGGACTAAACGATGGCTCAAACCCAACTTAAGGGAGGGTTTGCAGCTTCCCGCCACCTAGGCTCCTCCTGTTCAGTTCCCAATGAGTAAGATGTTATTACGGTCAAGCCTAGGTAGGAAGGCCACTTCAGGTTGCCTCCTCCTACCCTTTTTATTTTTAAAAAAAAAAATAAAAAATACCTCTTTGGCTGTAATTTGTTGATCTAATATGTTTAGTTTTTAAAATTTACATTATCCATATTAAAAGGTGGTATTCTCTATCTATTCAACTTCTCATGAGTGAAAGAAATTTAAACTTCAAAGGAGACTTCATCATTATCTCCATGATATTTTCTCTCCTTTACCATCATCTTAAGTAGTTTCTTCCAACCATACGTTTTAACTGTAATGTATTCTAATATTCTCATCTAATCTGAACGTATTAAATAGATATTCTTACCAGCACAAAAGACACTACCAATATTACTGTTACATCTCCAACCCACTCAATACGTTGATATTATGGGGCATAACCGCTATTTGTTACTCATCACCATCTTCATATTTTCCAAAAGCACTCCACACTTCTTACATGGAGTTATCATGATCAATTAAGCTCATCAACTTATCCTCATAGTGGTATCACCACACAGCTACTACATTGCAGATCTCATATGGCTCAGCCAGGAGCAGGTAGCCAGCCCTTGTGGTGCTCAAATCCAAAACTCACCTCCTTTACAGAGGTTGGGACTTCACAGAGAATTGTCTCACAAACACACATGGGAGTGGAACACCAGTTTGACCAAGTGCACCATGAGGCAAGCATAGGCACTCGGGTAAACCGTATGACAAAGTACCCACATTCTACGTGAAAAATATTTGCAATGTGATGAAATCCAGGTAAAATTCAATGGTTGCAGGCAGTGATCAGCCTGAATATCATTCAAATCTACAGTGGTAGAAGTTTGCAGATCTCTGTTAACAACAATTCCCAGTAAGACGGGCTGGACCTCCAAGAGTTATTGGGCACAAAACTAAATCCCTAAAGGAAAAACATAGAAAATTGAGAAAATATTCGAATAACTATCATCAGACGTGGCCTCCAAGTCACTAACTTTCACCGACTTCAGAGTTTAGACGCACAAAATTTCATCCTTAGATAAAATCATAAACCAAGAAAGGAAAGCAACCTAAAAGATCAAACCACTCCAACAACTAAAAAGGGAAAATGAATTACAGAAAGTAAATAATAAGGCATAAATCAAAATCAAACCTTACTAAGATTATTTGCATATTACTTGCATGTGCGCATCTTCAAGAATGTATTGCATGCATGTTTGTACATCAAAAAAGACAAAACATTAAAAGTCTTCAAGTCAAACAGAAAATTTATACCTCACCAGCAGCTACAGTAATGATATGTGGCGTAAAACCTTGCCCCGCATTGCCTGCATCAATCAGTTGGAAGTAGGTGCACCTCATAAGTATTGTAAAGTTTACTTAATGCTCACAAATCAATCAAAATAAATATAAAAAACATGATAGGTAAAACAATAAATTTTCAAAGCTTATGATGCTTCAGGCATTTGATACTATTTGACAAGGTTTCTATAGGACCTGAGGATTCTATTGATCGAAATCAAAGGAAAGTTTAGGGGAAAAAAGTAGAAAGGCGAGGAGCAAAATGATCAATTCAAAGGCATCCGGCATCCAAATGCCTCAGAAAATGTGTAATTTTCACTATGAATAAGCCATAATGCATCTACTAGCTTAAATAGAGAGGAATTGGATACAAATGAAACGCTATATAGCTAACCAAATCAAACAGGAATGAAAATCATGGTATAAATTTTTTTTGATAAGTAAAAATCATGGTATAATTAATACACCATTGCCTAACTAAATGGGATTTCTATACGATAGTTCAAGCATTTTGTAATATTTATTAGGGTAGTTCAATCGTTTTACAAAGTCAAGGTACAAGGTGTGTTAGATTTTATTAAAACGATAATATTATTATAGGTATTTTAAATAATAATGTAATATTTCATTTTTCTTATATGTTCAAATAAAATCTTGTGCATTGATGGAGAATATACTCATTGAAATATATGAGAAGGAAATGGTTATACAGCAATTGTTACATAATAGAAAACTAGCCATTTTCTTGCCATTAAGACAACATTTGTTACGTAACAGAAAACTAGCTGTTAGCATTTGTTACGTAACAAGAAAACTAGCTGTTTCCTAGCCATTGGAATGCATCTTCTAAAAAATATCTCTCTATCTTGTAATTCTAAAAAAAATGGTGTCCGAGTTGTTCTATAATAGTGCAACTGTAGAACAACGAGATTATAGAGGGCTTCATTGTATCCTAGGAACAATTTTTTCAATATTCTATAGCACGTTGAAAGGGGACAAATAATGTTCTAAAGAAATTTTCATTACGGTCAAGCCTTGGAGTCTAGATCTTTATTTTCTGCCTTTGTGAATCCATTATTTTCATTATATATATATATATATATATATTTTTGATAAGTAAGAGATAAACATTATTGATATGAATGAGATAGGCATAAGCCATGTACACCGGAAGTATATAGAAGAACACTATAATGAAATATTTTCATTATAATTTTCTAATAGTTTTAGAACATATTTTGTATCATGGAGGCAATGCAGTCCATCCAAGTGAAGAACCAAGACTTCATTTGTTTTGATCGTTTCGATGGTCAGAACTTCATTCACTGGCAGCAAAAGATGATGTTCTTCCTTGCCACTTTGAAGCTTGCATACATTTTGCAAAATGACTAGGAGACGATTCCCGATCCTACTCCAGAAGAGTGTGCCGAGTTGAAGGAGAAGCAAAGGAAGCGGAGAGAGGACGACTTTCTATACAAAGGCCACATCCTCAACGCGTTGTCCAATTCAATATATGATGTCTATCGGTATGCTCCTTTGGCAACAAATTTATGGATTTTAAGATGACTAACGATAAGCTAGTTTTCACCCAAGCATATGAATTATTGCTTATCATTGGTGATCTGAAATTGATGGGAATTGATATTGCTGAAAATTTCTTGGTATGAGCAATTGTTAATAAATTGCCCTCAACATGGAATGATTACAAGAGGAAACTTAAGCATGATGATAGAAAATATTCTTTAGAATCTCTTCAACGCCATTTACGCATTGAAGAAGATTCCAGGAATAGAGACAAAAAATATGATTCTTTTGAAATGAAAACAAAGGGTAACGTCATTGGCATTAACAAAAACACGCAGAAGAATAAGTTCATGCAAAGAATGATAAAAAGTTCAAGAAAAATGACCCTAACCCCAAATATCAAAACAATAAGACAAAAGATCATTGTTTTGTTTGTGACAAGCAAGGGCATCGTTCCTATCAATGTCAATATAGGAAAGAATAAAAAAATGTTGTGACTGAAGATCTCGTGGCGACGGTTTGTGAAGCGCATGTGACATCCGAGAATGGATGGTGGCTTGATACTGGACCTACAATTCATATTTCAAGGGATAGAAGTCTTTATAAGACTTGTGAGATAGATGATGATGGAACCGAGGTGAAAATGGGTAACAACATTCGAACCAAGGTTGTCGGAAAAGGAGCCGTCATACTAAAGTTCACCTTTGGAAAAGTTTTGGCTCTTGTCGATGTACACCATTTTCCTGACATGTCAAAGAATTTAATTTCGAGTGTCTTTTGAATAAGAGAGGTTTTAAGCTTGTGTATGAATTGGATAAATTTATTTTATCCAAGAATGGACTTATCAAAAAAAAAATTTATCCAAGAATGGGGTGTTTTTAGGAAAAGGCTACTCTTGTAATGGAATGATTAAATTGAATGTAATGGATGAGAATTCAGTTTATATTGCGTCGTCTTTTAATTTATGGCATGATTAGGACGTGTAAATTATGGTTCCATAAAATATGTCTGATTTTGATTTTATTTCTAATTTTGATGATAATGTTTAAAAATGTAGATTTGTGCTCAGTAAAAAATAAGCAGAATTCTTTTCAAAATGTTGAGCGTAAATCTGAAATTCTTGAACTTATTCATAGTGATGTTTGTGATCTTAAAAATGTTGAATCTCATGGTGGTAATAAGTATTTTCTTATGTTTATTGATGATTTTACTAGATATTCACATGTTTATTTGCTCAAGAGTAAAGATGAAGTTTTTTCTAAGTTTTTGATTTATAAAGCGAAAGTAGAAAATCAATTGGGCAAAAAGATTAAGGCCTTAAGGTCTGATCATGGTGGTGAATATTTATCAAATGAGTTTACTAAATTCTGTGAAACTCACATGATAAATCACCTAGTCATGGCCCCTTATACACCTCAACAAAATGGTATAGCCAAAAGAAAAAATAGAACTCTCGTTGAGATGGTGAATGCTATACTGTTAAGTTCTGCTCATCCTCTTAACTTATAGGGTGAAGCAATTTTATCCATTTGTTATATTTTGAATAGAGTGCCCCATAAGAAAGTTTTAAAAACTCCTTTTGAATTATGGCATAAACATTTTATTTATAAAAAAAAAAAAAAAGAATTATGGCATAAACATCCTCCATCTTTGAACAGATTAAAAGTGTGGGGGTGCTTAGCCTATGTAAGAAAATCGGATCTTAAAAGACCAAAATTGGGTTTGTAAAACCTATAGGTGTGTTTTTATTGGATATTCTCAAAATAGCATGACTTACAGATTTTTGGACTTAGATTCAAATGAGATATATGAATCTAGAGATGTTTAATTTTTTAAAAAATTTGACTAAGTCTGATTCTCAAAATAATAGTACTCATGTCCATGTCCCTAGCACTTCTGAAAATGAAATTGAGCATCCTAGCAAATTTGAACAAAGGAGGAGCAAAAGGCCTTGAAAAGAAACATCACTTGGCCCTGATTTTCTTATCCATCTCATAGAAGGAGATAGAAATGAGGTGAAGAAGGAAGTTGAATTCGTTTTTAATATTGAAAGTGATCCTTCATCTTACCAAGAAGCTATGTCATCTCAAGATGTTGCTTTCTGGGAAGAGGCTGTAAATGATGAAATGGAATCAATAGTTTCAAATGAAACTTGGAAACTAGTTGATTTACCTCCTGGTTCAAAAGCAATACGATGTAAGTGGATTTTTAGAAAAAAACTTAATGCCGATGGCTCTATTAATAAATACAAAGCTCATTTAGTGGCTAAGGGATATAGACAACGAGAAGGTATAGATTATTTCGATACATATGCTCCTGTTGCTATAAAAAATATGCTCCTGTTGCTATAAAAAATATGCTCCTGTTGCTAGAATATCCAATGTTAGAATTTTAATTTCTCATGCATCGCTCAATCATCTAGTAGTTCACCAAATGGATGTAAAAGCTGCCTTTTTAAATGGTGACCTAGATGAAGAGATTTATATGGAGGAACCCGAGGGTTTTATCATGGCTGGTCATGGAAAGAAAGTTTGTAAATTGATTAAATCCCTCTATGGTTTGAAACAAGCTCTCAAACAATGGCATGAAAAATTTGATAAAATAGTTTTTATCTTATGGTTTTAGAGTAAATGGTGATGATAAGTAGTATATTATAAAGTAGATAGTAATACTTGTGAGATTATTTGTTTGTATGTTGATGATATGTTAATATTTGGAAGCAACCTTCAATATGTTGAAGAAACTAAAAACTTTCTTTCCTCAATATTTGACATGAAAGACATGGGAGAGGCTGATGTAATCCTTGGGATTAAGATTGTGGGAACAATCAATGGTTTATCCTTGACACAATCTTATTATATTGAGAAAGTTATAAAGAAGCATGGAAATGAAGACCAAAATACAGTCTCGACTCCATATGATCCTAGTCTTAAATTGAGAGAAAATATAGGAAGATGTAGATCCCAACTGGAATATACTAGTGTAATAAAGAGTAATGTATGCGATGCACTGCACTAGACCTAATATTGCATTTGCTATTGGGATGCTAAGTAGATTTACTAGCAATCCAGGTAAAGAGCATTGGGATGCGATTTCTCGAGTTCTAAAATACTTGAAAGGGACAATGAATTATGGTCTACACTTTTTTTTTTCTTTTTTCTTTTTATGTCGGGGAACCTCTCCAAGGTAAGGCCCTTCGGACCCACCCTTGTAGAGTAAACTCCGTTCCCTTGCACCACACCCTTGGAAGTTTATCTACACATAATTAGTTAAATCGCTGGCTTTTCACCAGGAGATGTGGCCCCAAAGGATTGTTTGCACCCATTAGGTGTTGAACCTTAAAGGGAGTGATACCCCAAGACCAAAGCCTTCACTACTTGGGCCAACCCCTTGGGGTTTATTATGGTCTCCACTCTTGAGATACTCCATATGATAAGGATAGATTATAAGGATATAGGTAGGTGGTGTATGAGATCCAACATTGCTGGGAAATGAGAAGTTCTTGTTGTTTATAAGATTCCAATGGGGCTCTAATTATATCATTGATTAGTCTTTTTTAAGTATATACTATGTGGTTTGGGCATTTTATTGGAGCATTATAAATAGTATCAGAGCTTATCCCCACCAGAAATATGGGACTTGAGCCGTGTCACCTACGATGGACTGGCCTTATGAGGACGTCAGAAGTTTAAGGGGGGAAGATTGTGACACCCCATATGATAAGGATAGATTATAAGGATAATGGTATGCAGTTTATGGGATTACACATTACTTGGGAATGAGAAGTTTTTGCTCTTTATAAGGTTTCAATAAGGTGCCAATTATATCATTCACTAGTCCTTTTGAAGTATAGGTAATGTGGTTTGAGCCTTTCAAGAGGGCTTCATTATATCCTGAGAATAATTTTTTCAATACTCTATAGAACATTGAAAGGGGACAAAATATGTTGTAAAGAATTCCTCGTTACCATTGAGCCTTGAAATCTAGATCTTTATTTTCTGTCTTCATGATTCCATTACTTTCGTTATAATTTCCTAACAAGGGGTACTTTCCAGGATTAGTAGGTTGATTGGTTGATTCAAAACTTCAAGTATGTGTTTTCAAGCAAGACGTTAATCCTTCCAAATTTAAAGTTCAAGCAAATGGGTGATAATTTTGGGGGAAAGGAAATTGAATTTAAATATATAATCCTGATTAAAGCATCAAATTCCAAATAGGAGTCATGAAAACCCACCAACAGCACCAACATATTAAACAATCAAGAAAGAAACCCAATTCAATAAATTTGAAAAAAGGAGCCCACACAGAAACGAGGAATTGAAGCAGAACCAGGAGAAGGAACAGAAAGGGTAATGGAGAAAGACCCACCGGAAGCGACGAGATGAGATTTCTTGGTGGAAGCAGAGGTGGCGTCCTTCTTGTCCTTGGAAGAGTGGGAGTGAGACGACGTCGTTTGCTGCTGAGCGGCGGCCTTCTTGGCGGCAAGGGCTTGCTCCGGAGTGCCGTACTTCCTGGGCCTCCCTCGCTTCCGCTTAGCCGTGGGCGTGCCCTCCAGCGGCGAGGACGTCGTAGTAGTCGTCGTCGTCACCGCGGAAGAAGGCACCGAGGACGGGTGAGAGTAGACCATGTGGAGCCCGCCACCTTCTGCAGGTGGCATGAGCCCATTGGTCGGTGAGACAGCGGCGTTGGTCGTAGTGGTGATGGGGTTCTGGTGGTGGAGGTGGTGGAAGTAGGAGCTGAGTTGGCTCTCACTGGGTTCCATTTGAGGGGCGAGAGAGAGAGAAAGAGTGTGTGTGGAATGAGATTTTTTTAATTTTTTTTTCTTTTAATTTTTCTTTGAAAGGAATTGATTTTTGTGTTTTGAGTAAAAGAAAAGAAGAAGAATTGTGTGTTCTCAACCGCTCGATTGGATATTTTTTGATTTTTTTTTTTATGATTTGACTCGATTTTTCATTTCCAATTAGCCTCATCTCCATTTCCTATATTTGTTTTAGGTTTTTTTATTTTTTATTTTTTAAATATTAAAATAATACAAATGATATTTTTAAATTGTTAATATTAAAATAATACAAAATCATTTGTATTAAGCGTAGGATTTAAACAAATATTTTAAATAATATTATGTATAATGGTAGAGTGGTTACGTATTGTATAGTTATTATAAAAAATGAAATTTTATTATTAAAAAATTAATTTTTTATATATATTATATATTTATTTTTTTAATAATTATATTGTATTTATATACTTACCACTATAATTATTATTGTCCTTTATCTTTGACCCTTTTGAATATATTAATCAGGTTAAAAGCGCCACGTCAACATCGTTAAAAACAATGATTCTATGCTTTGTTTCGTTACTTATAAAACCTAGGTTCGTTGGTTATATAGGTAAAATAAAATGAGATTAAATAAAAGTTTAAAATTAAATAAAATATTATTAAAATATAATTTTTATTTTAAAAAAATTTGAATTATTTTTTATATTTTATTTAAGATTTTGAAAAAATTATAATAATTAGATAAAATTTAAATAATTTATGAAACCATACGAGACTTTAGTTATTAGTTTTATATTCAAACTTTTGAATAAATTGGTCTAATAATAAAATCACATTACTAGAAGTATTATAATTAAAAAATTTTATAAAAATAAATTTATTGACTGACGTGATTTTATATAATTCATTAGATTTATTTTTTAATAAACATAAATATTTTAGATTTCATAGAATATAATATACCATATACGTCAATCTGGAATTTATATAAAATGGCTTTATTATTAAAATATTTCTATAATACAATTAACTAGTAATCTGTTAAAAATATAAAGAAAAATCTAGTTGTAAGTACAACTACATATTAATATGTGCACAAATCTAATGTGATTGGTCAAAAATTAAATTTTATTGAAAATAGTGCTAATTTAAATCTTGAATATAAAAAAATAACATTAATACGTAAATTAATATACGACTTTGCTTATAAGTAGCAAAATTCTAAATATAATATCAACGCCAATGACCCGTGTCACATGAACTTCAATATGCCACTTAAAAAATAAAGTATTTAAAATCAAATTAAAAATTAAAATAGCAAGAAATCATTTTTAAAATAGACAAATACAAAATGTTTTGGACAATCAAATGAAGAACTTAAAATCATGTGAAAAATAATTTTATCTTTTTAATTTACACTAGAAATTCAATTTTATTTTCTAATGTTAATTTTAATTTTAATTTTATAGTTTAATTTTAGAATTTGTTTTAGCTTGTTTAATTACTTTAGTTTGTTTAATTTAAAATTTTGGTTTTCTTTATGTTTCTTCAATTTTTAAAATTTAATATTCAGGTTTTTATTTTAATTTTTTCATTTCTTTATGATTTTTATGGGGTAACTATGTCTGACAAAATGTCCTTATTAAAGAAACTATAGAATAAAGTAAATCTCACAATATTTATTAAGTATTTAATATTGTCTAGAAGATTTTTTGGACAATAATAAATAATTTATGACCTATTTTATTTGTTTATCTTTCTTTCCTTCTAAGTTCTAATATTTAATATGAACTAAGGGATACTGATTGCTCCAACCTTGCACAAAGATGGGGAATTTTTTGTAATTTCTTTATTTGTATTTTTTCTTTCTTTTATTTCAATTTGAGTGGTTCACATCAAATCTTTGTTTACAATTGGAGAAGTCTTACGTATGATTTAGATATCAAGTTGAGATAATATGAGTTAAGATGATTTGTGGAAAGTAATGAAATATTTGACTTGAGATGAGATGAGTTAATTTTTAAAAGTTTATGTGTTTGGATGTAGAAGTAAGATGAGATAGTTTTAATTTTAATTTTTTTTAAATAAAACTAAATTTTATTGATAACAGAAGACATTACATCAAATCACTTAATACCGTAGATTGAATACATGAATAAATTTCTTCAAATGTATACTTGTCTTCATCAAGATCAAGCACAATTCTTGCCAATATATGTGCTGCCAATTAGTCTCTCTATTTGTATGAACAACATACCATGATCTAAGAGCTATTAATACACCTTTAGTATCTACAATTATTAAACCACCTAAACTCAAATATGTTTCAGCCTTGTTTGCCATGGATACAATTTGCATAGCATCCCCTTCAAGTATAACCTTTGACAGCCTCATCCCTTTGCAAAAAAGTGCAACTAACAGAAAACCATAGGCTTCAACAGTGAATGATTCAAGTTCATTGGTCTAGGAGCTTGAAATGAGCCAATCACCCGCCCTTGGAAGTTTGTAGCAATCACTCCAATGCCAATCCTTCCCTTAGAAAATTTTGTTGCAGCATCCCAGTTTATCTTATAAACTCCCTCATTTTATTTCTGCCATGTCCTTTGTATCTGGGGTTATATAATTCTGTTTAGTATTAAATTAACCTAGCAGTTAGCATTTCTATAAGCTTGAACTTCATCTTTAGCAGCTTGAGAAAGTGCGATTGGGTGTCTAAAGTTCGGTTTGGCCGCTAAGATTTTCCATTTCAAATCCATTTCAAATACAAAATTCTCATCTCATCATTACAAATTTTCCAAATCCCCATACAAAATATAATAAACAATTCAACTTTTTCTTAATTTCAAATCCCAAAACAATAATATTTCATCTTAAAATTTAAAATTTTCATTTGAGAATTAATTCTCAGTAGCCAAACCGAACCTAAGTCCATTGCCATAGTAGTCTTGCTATAACAGCAGCTTCCTCTAGTTCTTCATGTTGCAAACATTTAGTCAACTTCTTTCATATGTCTCTAAATCGGTCACTTTGAATTGTCATCTTCTAGGATCTTTCTGCCGCTCATACTCCATACATCCATAAGCAACTAGACATCCTCATAGCACATGACTTGTTGTTTCAGCAACTAATCCACACACTTGGCAAGCATCCACTTTCACAACATGCCTCTTCATTAAATTGGATAGTGTAGGAATGACTTCCTTGCATGCTCTCCATATGAAAACTTTAACCCTATTCTAAATCCTCAACTTCCATATAGCTTTCCTATCTTCAAGCTGCTCTCCTCCACAAGAAGTCTCACCAACAAAATTATTTTCACGCTCTTTATGCGGGTGATAAGCATTCCCCACTTAGAAGATGTCATTTTTCATGGGCAACCAAACTAACTTATCTTCCCCGCCCGTTACTAATAGGAATGGTTTAAATTAAAGTAGCCTCATGTGAGTCAAAGAGAGCATTCAAAGAGTTAACATTCCAATTCATCATATCAGGATCTATCAAATCTGCAACACAACCATATCTTTCAGATAACACCTTTGGAGATAATACCTTAGGAGCATAATCCCTTGGTATCCACTTGTCACCCTAGATCTTTACCTACTTTCCATCCCCAATTCTCCAGAACAAACCCTTCTTAAGAAACCTTAAACCATAATACAAGCTTCTCTATACATAGGATGGGTTAAAACCCATCTTTGCTTCCAACAGGTTGCCATTCTTAAAATATTTTTGCTTAAACACTTGGGCAAGAAGAGATGATGGATCTTGAAGCATCCTCCAACTTTTTTTAGCTAGCATAGCTACATTGAAGCTTCTAAAATCTCGAAAACCCAACCCTCATTTGTCCTTTGATTGGCTAACATGATATCATCTCACCCATTGGATTTTGGATTGATTTTCATTGTAACCCCCACAGAATTTTTTCAAGAGTCTATTTAGCTTTTGAGTAATTGTCTGAAGCAGCAAAAAAATACTCATGGCATAAGTTGGGATGGGTTGAAGGACTACCTTAATTAGAACTTCTTTCCCATTAGCATATAGCA
Organism: Carya illinoinensis; assembly: GCF_018687715.1. Taxonomy (NCBI): domain Eukaryota; kingdom Viridiplantae; phylum Streptophyta; class Magnoliopsida; order Fagales; family Juglandaceae; genus Carya; species Carya illinoinensis. The sequence continues at coordinate 16,136,064 of NC_056758.1, forward strand.
TCTTTGTCTTCCAATTCAAAACCCTTTTCCAAGTTCTATCAATGAGTGAGTGAAAAGCAGCATCTTTGATCTTCCAATCACAGCAGGCAATACAATATACTTCTAAAAAAAGTTAGTAGAAATTCCAGACATACTCAAAATGGATCTCTAAGTAGGTTTTGGAGTATTTTTGTTGGAAAAAATTGAGGTCTTATCATTGTTAAGGACTTGACCTGTTCAACCAACTTGTGCCTCACCATTAACCAAGAATAGGAAATAGAAGTTATGCGATCCAAAACCATAGAGCACCATCTTTGAGAGAACCCAAGTTTGAGCATAACAACTTTAAGGAATGGCCACTCAACTTGATCATAAGCCTTGCTCATATCTAGTTTGAGTGCCATAAATTTAGTTATTCCCGTCATCCTAGAGTTCATGGAATGGAGAGTTTCATAAACCACTAGGAGATTGTCACTAATAAGCCTGCTAGGTACAAATGCACTTTGGTTTATAGAAATAACTTTTGGAAGGATTGCTTTTAGCATATTAGCTAATGTCTTAAAAATAATCTTGTACACCACATTGCATAGACTAATTGGTCTAAAGTTTGTCACTCTTTGGAGATTTTTGATTTTTGGAATAAAGGCTATATATGTATCATTAATCCTATCAATATTCCCTCCATGGTTCGAAAATTGAAGAGCAAACCTGGTAATATCCTTCCCCACTATCTCCCATTGGCTTTGATAGAAATGTGATGGAAACCCAGTAGGGCCTGGAGAGCCCAATGAGTTCATTTGAAAAGCTGCCTACTTCACATCTTCCTCAATAAACTTGGTCCAAAAATACTCATTCATAACATAAGAGACCTTTGTATGTAATCTAGACAAACAATTATCAAATTGTGAAGGGTTAGAAGTGGTAAATAGGGAAGAGAAATACTTGGTAAAAGTCTGTCCAATCTGCTACTGATCTGAAACTTTATTGCCTTTCAAGTCCCTAATGCTTTTGATGGCATTAGTCTTTCTCCTTTGAGTGGATTGCATGTAAAAAAATTTTGTACTCCTATCTCCCACCTTCAATCGATGTTGCTTAGCTCTTTGTCTCCATTTAATGTTTTCTGCTTCTAACTTCTGCTCCACATTCTTCTACACCTCTTTAACTAGCTCAACATGCTCTCCCTGACCATAATCTTGTAGAGAACTTATCATAGACATGCCTATTCTAATATCTCGAGATTCCTGTCTTTGATTGCTAGTATTCCATCTCTACAAGGTAGCTTGACAAGTAGCAAGTTTTTGTCTCATCAATTCAGCTCCAATGCCACCCCCATTACCTTATTCCAAGCCAATTTAATTGTCTTTGTACAATCCTCTTTGGCAACCCAAGCAGCCTCATATCTAAACACAAACTGACCCCTGTTCACCCCTCTTGATTTATTGATCAAACTAACAAGCAAAGGAGAATGGTCTGATTTAACTACGAGTAATACAGTTGACCGGTTCAAAACTGCAAGTGCACAGTATTGTAGTTTTATAGTAAAGTAATAAGAAGAGTATCGTCCTCAGGGATTGGTACCTTACGTTTGCCAAATATCAAAATTATACTAAACTTGATTTTATCTAGAGGAATCACTAAGATTTTTGTAGTTGCAGATTTAAACTAAAATCGACTCAAAGGAAATATGCAAATGAAATAAAACTGATGTTTGAAGATCAAACTAATGGGAAGAAAACTTCTAGGAAATCGATTTCACCTAATTCTTCACTATGCTTTTCTCATCCAGCTAACTTAATTTAATTCTCTTTTATCTATTAGTAAATCTCTAATTCTTCCAAAAGCCTCTTTCGATAGTCAATTGGAAGTGATTCTAGTTTATCAATTCACACAAGAGTATGCAAATTCAATAATCAAGAAAGCAATAAGACCAATGATTTAATTACTACATAGGTTCATACAAGTCTTTCGATCTCTATACTTACCTATGCTGAAATATCCAAGATCTACCCTATGATTCCCTCTTTCGATAGCAAATCACAAGATTACTTATCATCTAATCAATGGCCAGTTAATTAGAAGCAATAAATTCAGGATAAAACAGATAAACAAAGAGAGAATTGCATTAAATTAGCATAGACAATCAATAATAGTTCGGAAATAGGTTACATCGTTTTCCTAGAATGAAGAAAATTTAGCTCATGCTAGAAATGGAATTCAACATAAACGAATTCACCATAATTGTTCTGAGAAGATGGAAAGAAGAAAATAAACACTGAAAAATCCTCCTTGCAGCCTCAACTCGTCGTCAAAAGCTCAAGGGAACGATTCAACGCTTTTCTCTCGTCCGTGCTCGTGTATGATTCCAACGTACGTGCAATAATTGGAATTCCGTCTCCAAAAACAGATGAATTGAATCCCTCTAACTGTGTTTTTCTCTCCCAAGAAGTGTTCTCCCGTCAAAAATCGCGGCTCTAGAGTGAAAAATTGCTTTTATATGATCTCACGGCGGAAAACCTAAAATCTGTCAAAATACGATGTTCGCTCGAGCGGGGTGTCGAGCTCGCGTCGAGCGTTCGACTCTGCCTGATTTCGCTCGAGCATCCCGTCGAGCGCATGTCGAGCGTTCGACTCTGCCTGATTTCGCTCGAGTGGTCAATGTCTCCGCTCGAGCGATCTTTGTTTTTTAGCAATCCGCTCGAGCTCCCTGTCGAGCGGCAGTCGAGCGTTTGAATCTGCCTGAATTCGCTCGAGCGACCAAAAGCCTCCGCTCGAGCGAACTTGTAAAATCTGCAATATGAAATTTTTGCAAGTCATCAAATACCTCCAAACTTACAACTTTGTTTGTCCTCAAACAAAAAGAAAAACAAATGATAGTTTAGGCAATATCGACTCGACCTGAAAGAGAAATATCATCACTCACCAAGCTTTTATGAATTTAGATTTCATCTCTAGTATCTTACTCTTTTAACATTAAAGATGGCAGGAAAATCAATAAAAAATTTTGCAATTTGTCAAGCAAGAGTTAGGCGTTTACTTCAACCTAAAGCTAAGACCTTGAGTGTGTGTGTGATATAGTCAATTTAACCTCAAACCACCTGCAAACTCAGATAAAAGTAGAACAACCAAAATCAAAAGAATTCTCTTAAAACTTAACCCCATAAGTCCAATTTTCAGAAATCCTCTCCACTAATGTAGTCAACACCAAAATCAAAGATCAAAAAGTCTTTATTAAGGTTGTAATGATAGGCCACAGGGTGAGGGTTAAGAAAGAACTGGATATGAGAAATTAAATCAAACTGGGAAAATACTTAGTGAAAAGAACATTAAAAGAGAAACTCACATGATTCAAATCATAACTCTTTCTTGGCAATATGCTCATACTTGTGGCATTATTATTGCTGTAATCACTGATGTAATACCAACACTTCCCTTAACAAAATTTGAGGTAATTCACATTCCCCTTGGCGACTTCTTTTTCTTTTCTTTTCTTTTCTTTTCTCTTTTCTCTCTCTCTCTTTTTTTTTTTTCCAGTCACTTCCTTTCTTCTTCTTCTTTTTCTTTGATCAAATAGAGCAAACATAATACGGTTCATCATGAAACCAATTTTCTCTTTTAAATGTAACTCTCTACCAAAGTATTTTCTCAAACTATCAACGGTAGATTCATTATTTTTCAGGCTTAGAGCGGGCATGGTTTATATAGTTCAAAGAATCAATAAAGGCTCATGAAGGCTCAAGGGGGTTGACTATGGAAACACACCATGTAATGATGGCATGACATTTAGGACGGCTGGGAAAGCTTTTTGGTTATGTCAAAGAAATGCCTAGATCATTTCTCTGATATTTGGTCTCAACTAGGATTTCGCCTCAAGGACCCATCAACGGATTCTAGAGCAAAGCAAAATCAAACCTCCCTCTTTCAATTAATTCAACTTCTTCTCTTCATAAGCAAAATGGACTAAGAGAAAAACGACTATGTGCTCAATTGTGTTCAAGGTCAAAGATTTAAACCAAAATACCCACAAAACTTCACTTGACATAAAAGAAATTTTTGAAAATTTTTCTCAAAACCATCTTCAATCACAAATTTCAGAGTCATAGAGAATTCAATCTTACTCCAATGCATGCTTGGTAAGAAAATCAAACAACCCATCAACAACCCAAGACTTAGAAAACAAGAGGATCAAATGATTATAAGAGTTTACACCCCCAAACTTAAACTAAACAATGTCCTCATTGTAATACAAAAGTAAAAAGGATTGAAGAAATAAAAGAACTTCCCTGGTTGTATCATGAATCTTCCGTAGATTAGAATTTTTCAGTTCTTTATTCTTGCTAAATAAACCTGCATCAAAAAACCAATTTATCAAAACTAAATAAATAAAGATAGTAAATTAAATGAAAGAAAGAAAGAAAGATCTATGGGTTGCCTCCCATAAGCGCTTGTTTTAAAGTCTACAGCCAGACTTTTCAATGATCATCAATTAGGATCTCCAAGAGGAATAAATACATAGTTCCTCTCCATTTGCTCTCCATAGTAGTGCTTCAATCTCTGACCATTAACTCTGAAAATATTCCCAGTCTTGTCCTTCAAATCTACTGCTCCAAAAGAGAAAACTTCATGAATTGTATAAGGACCCGTCCATCTTGATTTTAACTTTCCTGGAAAAAGTTTGAGTCGTGAATTGAAGAGTAAAACTTGTTGTCCTGGAGCAAACTCTCGCCTGAGAATTTGTTTGTCATGCCACTTCTTCGTCTTTTCTTTATAGATCTTTGCATTTTCATATGCATCATTCCGGAACTCTTCCATCTCATTCAATTGAAGAAGTCGCTTTTCACCTGCTGCCTTCAAATCAAAGTTAAACTTTTTCACAGCCCAATAAGCTCTATGCTCCAACTCCACAGGAAGATGACATGCCTTTCCAAACACTAATCGGTATGGAGACATCCCGATAGGTGTTTTAAAGGATGTACGGTATGCCCACAAAGCATCATCAAGCTTTTTCGCTCAATCCTTTCTATTGATTTTGACCGTCTTCTCAAGGATGTTCTTGATCTCTTTATTTGAAATTTCAGCTTGACCATTAGTTTGAGGATGGTAAGCAAGTGCTATCTTGTGCTTCACACCATATTTAGAAAGAAGATTCTCAAACAACTTGTTGCAAAAGTGAGTCCCTTCATCACTAATAATAGCTCGTGGAGTGCCAAATCTTGTAAATATGTTCTTGTGCAGAAATTTGAGCACTACCTTTGCATCATTAATTGTTGTAGCAATTGCTTCCACCCATTTTGACACATAGTCAACTGCTAATAAGATATAAGTAAAACCAAAAGAAGGAGGAAAAGGCCCCATAAAATTTATTCCCCAAACATCAAACAACTCAACTTCTAAGATACCTTTCAATGGTAACTCATGACGCCTTGAAATATTTCCCATACGTTGGCACCGGTCACAAGTTTTCACCAAAGTGTAACTATCACGAAAAATAGAAGGCCAATAGAACCCACTTTGAAGTACCTTAGCTGCTGTACGGGTGGCTCCAAAGTGTCCTCCATATGATGATGAATGGCAATGATGGAGGATGTCTTGCATCTCTTCTTCCGGCACACATCTTCTAATGATTTGATCAGGGCATCTTTTGAACAACAAAGGCTCATCCCAAAGATAATGATTCACATCATGCAAAAATTTCTTACGTTGATGGTAAGTAAGATCAGGTGGTAAAACTTTACAAACTAGATAGTTAACAAAATCAGCATACCACGGAAGCTTGATCTCACATGCAAACAGCTGCTCATCAGGGAATGCCTCTTGGACCACTGAATCTGGTCTTTCTTCCTCTTGCTCTAACCGAGATAGATGGTCAGCCACTAAATTTTCACTTCCTTTCTTGTCTCGAATCTCCAAATCAAATTCTTGAAGAAGGAGGATCCAACGAATTAGCCTAGGCTTAGCATCCTTCTTGCCAAACAAATAGCGAAGTGCTGCATGATCAGTGAACACTATCACCTTTGTACCAATGAGGTAGGATCGAAATTTGTCACAAGCAAACATCACAGCAAGCATCTCCTTCTCAGTTGTTGTATAATTTAACTGAGCTTCATTCAATATCCGGCTTGCATAATAGATGGCTCTAAACAGCTTGTCTCGCCTTTGCCCCAGCACTGCTCCAATTGCAAAGTCACTTGCATCGCACATAACTTCAAAAGGTTGACTCCAATCAGGCACAATCACAATTGGTGCTGAAATTAGCTTCTCCTTGAGTGCATTAAAGGCCTGCAAACAAATAACATCAAAGTCAAATGCAGAATTTTTCTCAAGAAGATTACATAAAGGTTTAGAGAATTTAGAAAAATCCTTGATAAATCTTCTATAAAATCCCGCATGTCCCAGAAAACTTCTGATTCCCTTCACATTCTTTGGAGGTGGTAGTTTCTCTATGGTTGCAATTTTGGCTC